>NW_026865998.1:0-182285 GCF_026571515.1 Ruditapes philippinarum | reverse complement strand
TCGCTCATCGGCCATACTGGTTAAGCAAAGCGTTTTACAGATTGATTCCAATTTTTTGAACGGAAAAATATATTTGAACACACTGACGGTGCATGGGCAATTATTTCGTTGAAAAAATATTCCGTTAGAAACTTCTGGACTCATTTAAACGCTTGCATTTGAATTAGCCAATCAGATTTCGCGCACTGTATGGCGGCCATTTGTATATCAGTTGTACAAAGAATTTAATTAAATGAGAGGATTTAATCATGACTTTTCGGTTGTGACAGTTCAATTATTTTGTTTAAAGGTATTTATTTTTTAGTTTTGTTCATAAATAGGTCAAAATTAATGTAAATACACGCTGTTTTAATTGTTTAAATTCATTAGATCTAAATCGATGTCTAATGTCATTTTTTTTTGCTACACGATTTTGCAAAGATCTGTTAAGACCTAACGTAACATGGAAAATGAAAAATGTAAAATATCAGATTAATGAATGATAAATATGAAATAGGTTACGTATAGGTCTTATAATTAGGACTAGATTTACAGTAGTATAAATTTAATGTTGTGATAATAAAGCTTTAAAGTAAAACACAAAATATCCCTGCATATATTATCCGACACATGTATTATCCGACACAAATGAGCTCCTTGCTAAAACCAGCTACAATATTATTTGTATTTAAGGATACCAGTGCATATCAGTGATCATTCTGTGTTCATGTTATCAACCTTTTCTGCTACAATTCTTTACTAGACTTGTCTACCTACCATTTCACCTTCAACTATTTTAGACATAATGATTATAACATGCCACCTGATCTGACTAAAACACAGCTAATGTCTTATAATGAGACAAATAACTTTGTATAACTGAGCCAACTTGACCCTATTTATCCTATATTCACACAATGGTATGTTCCATGCAAGTATATAAAATATCTATAAATATATGAATACAAAATGAGACAATTGTTTAAATGAAGAATTGAAGGAAAAACAAATCAGACTATACATTATCTTTTTCTTGTAAAGCTTACAAAAATATAATTAGTTAAAAGCATATAAATCTTGAAGTTGACAACCATACAAAATGTATGTGAAGAACATAAAAATTGCTACTAACATCTTGAGAATATTGTACTGCTAACTGGACAAGGTTCACAAACTCTTCTCCTTTCTTCTGTTTGACAAACACACAGTTCTTGGACCACCGAGCATGCTCTATCCAAGGGTCATCTTCTGCTGTCCAATGACGCAATCCTACATAAAAACATGTACACAACTTAAAATTTCATACAACAAGGTCGTATACCACAGACCAGTAAATATTCTGACACATATATTTGTATAACATGAACTAATATATAACAGACACATGTGAAAACTACTCATGTCAATTGTTAGGAAGGCCTTCCCTCCAAAGCAATAGCAGACAATATGATGATTAACCCCATCGTGCCGAAAAAGTCAAATAGTAAATGTAAATGCTTCATACTTTGAGTCAATGATATTTTTATCTTTTTTGATGCCAAAAGAGAACTATTTTATTAACCCAGACAGACTGAAGGTACAAAAAAGTGACTGAGGCAACAAAGTAAATATAATCTAGCAACACAACAATATATGTTTACTACAAAATTGAAATACAAGCAGAGACAATAATGAACAAGTCATTTCTAATTGAAGATTATCTTCATCTTAGACATGTACATGGCTATCATTCATTGTGAAAGACATGATACCACTTTATGTTTCAGTGTCTCAGTGAATAACAGCAGTGAGAACAAGATTGCATTTGTAAACAAGATTGCATTTGAGAAAAATGCTATGCCACCGCATGGTTCAAATTTCATAGCTGTACATCAAAGGACAAGAAAGTAGGTCACATCATCAAAATCTAGGTAAAAGTTCAATTTTACAACTAAAACTGTGCACATGGTCAAAATGTCATTGCTGTACATCAAAGGACAAGAAAGTAGGTCACTGTCCTTTTGGGCAAGGCAAAATTTTGACCCAAGGGTTTAATTACAATCTTGATTAAGGTCCACCAAACAACATTTCAAGTCAAATATCTAAGCTATAGCTTTCTCCCATTCAGAAAACATTTGTTTTATTTTCTGTTTTTACTACGTGTACATAATGAGAATCACTGCCCCCGGGCAGGGCCAATTTTTGACATTTGAACAACTTTGGTAGAGGACCTATAGATGATATTATATATCAAACATCAAAGCTCTATGCCTTGAACCTTCAGACAAAAAAATTTTTTTTCACTATATGTACATAATGAAAATCAATGACCCCCGGGGCGGAACCAATTTTGACCCCATGGCTATAATTTGAACAATCTTGCTAGAGGTTCAATACACAATGTTTCATGCAAAATATCTTAACTCTATCCTTTGTAAATTTAGAGAAGATGATTTTTTAAGTTTTAACTATATACATATAAGATAAACCTATGGCTCCCAAGGGCGGGGCTAATTTTGACACAAGAGGCAAAAATTGAACAACTTTGATAGAGTACCTTTAGATGATATTATTTAACAAATATGAAAGCTCTAAGCCTTGTACCTTCAGACAATAACATTTTTTTTTTATTTTTTACTATATGTATATATTGAAATCAATGACCCCAAGGGCGGGGGCAATTTTGACCCCAGGGCTATAATTTTAACAATCTTGCTAGAGGTTTACAACACAATGTTTCATGCAAAATATCTAACCTCTAGCATTTGTCAATTGCTAGAAGAATTTTTTTAAAGTTTTTACTATATACATATAAGGAAAACCAATGACCCCTGGGGTGGGGCTGATTTTGACCCCAGGGCTATAATTTTAACAATCTGGGTAGAGGTCTACCAGACAATGCCTTATGCAAAATATGTAAGCTCTAGGCCTTTTGGGTCTTTACAAGAAGGTGTTTTAAGTTTTTACTATATGTACATATAGCGAAAATCAATGACCCCCGGGGCGGGGCCGATTTTGACCCAAGGGCTATAATTTGAACAATCTTGGTAAAGGTCTACCAGATGATGCCTTATGCAAAATATCTAAGCTCTAGGCCTTTTGGGTTTTTACAAGAAGGTATTTGAAGTTTTTACTATATGTACATAGTGAAAATCAATGACCCCCGGGGTGGGGCCAATTTTGACCCCAGGGCTATAATTTGAACAATCTTGTTAGAGGTCTACCAGACAATGCCTTATGCAAAATATCTAAGCTCTATGCCTTTTGGGTCTTTACAAGAAGATTTTTTAAATTTATTCTTATAATTCCTTTTGGTTGCCATGGCAACCAGATTTCTGCATGGAATGAAATTCTTTGAACAACTTTGGAAGCCCTTCACCCAAGGAACAATCCTGCCAAGTTTGGTTGAAATTGGACAAGTGGTTTTTCACAAGAAGATTTTTTAAGTTCACTATATAATCTATACTAGAACTCCGCATGTCAGATGTGTCGCCTTGTGAACAATATAGTATAAGAGAAATGGCAAAAAGAAAAAAATGAAATTTGAAAATCAACACAGGGCAATAACTCAAAAAATATAAAATGCAGATCAGTAGTTTCTGTGCACTGCACTTCTTATCAATAAAATCTACCATCCTATTAAGTTTCAAGTCTCAAAGCTTTTATAATTTTTGAGAAATGGCCTGGACAAAAATAAAGTATGAAAATTAACAAAGGGCAATAACTTAAAAATAAGAAATGCAGAGTACCAGTTCTTGTGCACTACACTTCTTCTTAATGATTTCTATCATCCTATAAAGTTTCAAGTCCATAGCTTTTATACTTTAGAAGAAATGGCCTGGACAAAAATAAAGTATGAAAATTAACAAAGGGCAATAACTCAAAAAATGCAGAGATCCAGTTCTTGTGCACTGCACTTCTTCTTAATGAGATCTATCATCCTATGAAGTTTCAAGTCCATAGATTTTATACTTAAGGAGAAATAGCCCGGACAAAAATAAAGTATGAAAATAAACAAAGGACAATAACTCCAAAAATAAGAAGTACAGAGTACCGGTTCTTGTGCACTGCACTTTGGGTCATTATGAGAAGCATGCATACCAAGTTTGAAGTCAATCAAATTTATAATGACTGACTTATGCTCCGGACAAGCTTCAGGGGACGCGGACAACGACGCCGACGACGCACAGATAATGCTGCCGCCAACAAAAGTAACCCCTATATGTCGCCTTTTTCAAGGCGACACAATAACACACACACAAACAAACACACACACACAGGTGAATCACTATATGCCACCGCATCGCAGATCGCATAAAAGTGTTATATCAAAACACAGTTAAATTTGAAGAAATTAATACAAACTCACCAGTATACATGAATAATACTTATTCCCCTTACCATCCCAAATAAGAAACAAAATGTGATTCTGTTACACACATTTCATAATTGATAAGTAATTTTTGTTAAGTTTAAAGATCTAAATATATGTTACTCAAATAACTTAGATGCCTTACCAATGCCACAATAGAAACATCGGACACAATCTCCAAAACCTGAAATAAAAAAAATGACAACTAACCTTTATTTTATATTTGTAGTAAATTTTACAACATTTCATTCAATAACTACTAACCATTAACCTGCAGACATTGAAATATTTTAGCCTTTGCACCAGTACAGAACCAGGTCTGTCTACAAATCTGCACAATCTGACAGGGCTCTATACTTGACAACTCAGCAATATGTGTATTTTGAAATCCTCTAAACTTTAAATTGACAGCTAAAAATACAAATAGACAGATGAAGAATGTAAACCATTCATATGGGAAATGCATAATCTGAAGGCACAAGTGTTGAGAATTATCCGAGACAAAGAACTTACCAGCATAGAAGAAGCCTGCATCAGCAAGTACCTCTGGTGTATGGCTGGATGTATCAGGCCATGTACTATAACTAGCTTCTCTAGCTGTCTTTGTAGCATACTGAGAATGCTTAGGTATAGCTGTATTTATACCTGTTAAAGTATAACAATAGATTCCTTCCATTAATATTAACAGCATTCTTAAAAGCTATGAAATTATTTTCTTATTTTTGGGTTAGCTATTTTATCCTTAAAACGGTCTGTTTAATGAGGAAAGCTTCATAAAACAAATGTATGTTTAGATAAATTTGTAAGTAAACAAGAGGGCCATGATGGCCGAGGTCGCTCACCTGTATTTAGGCCCCCGGAGCGGGGCTAGTTTAAACCCCAGGGCTTTTATTTGAACAAACTTGGAAGACACTCATTAGAAGATGTTTCATGATGTTGAGTTTTTACTAAACACATATAATGAGAAACAATGACCTCCCCCCCCCCCCCCCTTTGGCAATTTTAACCCAAGGGCTTTTATTTGAACAAACTTGGTAGACACCCACAAAAAGATGTTTCCTACAATCTAACCTGTAGCTTATTGGGTTTTTTTAAAAGAAGTTTTTTTTAAGTTTTTACTATACACATATAGTTAAAAACAATGACACCTCTGGGGCGGGGCCAGTTTTAGCCCCAGGGCTGTTATTTGAACAAACTTTGTAGACACTTATTAGAAGATGTTTCATGCTTAATATCTAAACTCTAGCTATTTGGGTTTTTTCAAAGAAGATTTTTAAGTTTTTTCTTTACACATATAAGGAAAATCAATGACCCCCAGGGCCGGGCCAATTTTGACCACCCAGGGCTTTTATTTGAACAAACTTTGTAGACACTCACTAGAAGATGTTTCATGATTAAAATCTAAACTCTAGCTATTTGGGTTTTTTCAAAGAAGATTTTTTAAGTTTTTGCTATACACATATAAGGAAAATCAATGACCCCCGGGGCGGGGCCAATTTTGACCCCAGGGCTTTTATTTGAACAAACTTTGTAGACACCCATTAGCACATGTTTCATGCTAAATATCATAGCTCTAGCTCTTTGGGTTCTTTAAAAGAAGATTTTTGAAGTTTTTACTATATGCATATAGGGAAAATCAATGACCCCCTGGGGCGGGGCCAATTTTGACCCCAGGGCTTTTATTTGAACAAACTTGGTAGACACTTATTAGAAGATGTTTCATGCTAAATATCTTAGCTCTAGCTCTATGGGTTCTTTTAAAGAAGATTTTTTAAGTTTTTACTATATGCATATAGGGAAAATCAATCACCCTCTGGGGCGGGGCCAATTTTGACCCCAGGGCTTTTATTTGAACAAACTTTGTAGACACCCATTAGAACATGTTTCATGCTAAATCTTTGGGTTGTTTAAATAAAGAATTTTTAAGTTTTACTATATGCATATAGGGAAAATCAATGACCCCCTGGGGCGGGGCCAATTTTGACCACAGGGCTTTTATTTAAACAAACTTGGTTGACACTTATTAGAAGATGTTTCATGCTAAATATCTTAGCTCTAGCTCTATGGGTTCTTTAAAAGAAGACTTTTTAAGTTTTTACTATATGCAAATAGGGCAAATCAATGACCCCCTGGGGTGGTGCCAATTTTGACCCCAGGGCTTTTATTTGAACAAACTTGGTAGACACTTACTAGAAGATGTTTCATGCCAAATATCTTAGCTCTAGCTCTTTGGGTTTTTTAAAAGAAGATTTTTTAAGTTTTTACTATATGCATATAGGGAAAATCAATGACCCCCGGGGCAGGGCCAATTTTGACCCCAGGGCTTTAATTTGAACAAACTTGGTAGACACTTACTGGATGATGTTTCATGCTAAATATCTTAGCTCTAGCTCCATCGGTTCTTTAAAAGAAGATTTTTTAAGTTTTTACTATATGTATATAGGGAAAATCAATGACCCCCTGGGGCGGGGCCAATTTTGACCCCAGGGCTTTTATTTGAACAAACTTGGTAGACACTTACTAGAAGATGTTTTATGCCTATATCTAAGCTCTAGCTCTTTGGGTTTTTTAAAAGAAGATATTTAAAGTTTTTTCTTTCGGTTGCCATGGCAACCAGAGTTCTGCATGGAATTAAATTCTTTGAACATTTTTTAAAGGTATCCACCAAAGGAACATTCCTGTGAAGTTTGGATGAAATTGGCTTAGTGGTTTATGAGGAGATGTCATTTAGAGTAAAAGTTTACGGACACCGGATGGACGGACGGACGCCGGACGAAAAGCGATCACAAAAGCTCACCCTGTCACTTTGTGACAGATAAGCTAAAAATCCATTTGTTGATTTTTTAAAAAACAAATTAAAATGACCATGACTTTGATTATAAATTAACCTTTTCTTACAATAACTCATAATGTATAATTAATAATTTTCTAACCAAGTGCATTTGTTCCTGATTCATTAGGTCTGTTTGGTTGTTGTGATGCTGGAGTACGAATTCTCTCAGGAGCCCAGTCATTATTTACATCTTCACTGACCTGAGGTCTTTCTATAGGTTCAGGTATCTCCATAATAGCCATTAATTCTTTACTGTATGGTCCAAAGTACTGCACTGGTACATTCACTTCCTCATTTTTTCTCAAGAACTTACAGCTTGGGTTTATCCTCTCATGAATTTTCTTAGGGTTATCTTCTGCTGTCCAGTTATATCTACGAATTCCACAACAATAGCAGACAACACCATCACCATCTGATGCATAATAAAAACCAGCTTCAGCTAACTTGATAAGATATGGTTTGTCTTCCTTCGGATAGCTACGTAAGGTACAGAAACGAAGAAGTTCATACCTCATAGAGATGTGTGGTGTTGGTGGTGTTCCTGCAGCAATTAGGTCAATAATTTCCATTATAGGTTCAAAATTTGTAAGGTGTGCAACTGTAAGATCTATTTCAGGTACTGGTAGCTGATCTATTGGCAACCATGTTATTCCTCTCAGTAACATCATTTGATCAAAGTCCTCTTCTTGCAATGTGCAGTCAATTTTCTTCTTTGGCGATTTTTCTACATTCACTTTATATTTCAGATTGAAAAAGATATCATTGTTTTGATTTATTTCCCATGGCTTTGAACTTGTACCTTGAACAACTTTGACATCACACTGCTCTTCAGATTGTAACAATTGATTTGGAACAACTTGCACTCTAAGCTTTCGCACTGAATTACAGTCATATCCTCGAACCGGACAATGAGTTGATAATCGGTATGACCTGTGAATATCTCTGGATACAGAACCACTACTTTCCCTATTGATGTTCCCTAACTTAACACCAAATCCATTTTCAAGAGACCCTATCAATACTTTTTGATTATTTAACTCTTCATTCTCGGTTGACGAAAATTCTTTTGTATATCTAGAACTATGAATTTCAATAAAGTTATTTGTATCTGTAAGCATGTCTACTTCTTCAAATGTTTTATGTTCTGAATCATTATATTGAAATATAAACTCAACATCATGGGAGAATTCCTTTTGCATATTTGATTTATATTTTTCTTGCATACACAAAAACAATCCAAAGGAAGTTGGTAAGTCTACAAAATACAAACAAAAAAAACACAATACTAAATATATCAGTAAAACTAAAATTAGAAAGTGTGGATAATTTGTAAAACACAATAAACTAGAAATGTGTCCATAGGACACAGTTGCCCCACTCTCCACTGATGTACTGCACGTACTGCAGGAACAGTATGACAGAGGGACAGACAAAAGGAATTTCTATATGACTTCCATACCCTTAAGTGGTTGGGGGAAAAAAAACGACATCCAACTTTTCCAATGTTGATATCTTGATTTTTCCCAACTGTAGATGCATAGCTAACACGTGCTGACCAACATTTCTGTAAAGTTTCATAACTATAGGTCAAAATACTTTATAGCTATGCATCACACATTTTAAAATTGCAAATTTATACTAAGCCAAGGGCAATAACCCTATTGAAGCTTAATTAATCCACAATGCGAAACCCCACAACTTAACATGCTGATCAACACTCCTGTAAAGTTTCTCGATCACTTTTAGAGATACACATGAACAACATTTTGGAACAGTTTTTATCTAAGTAAAATATACAAGCAAACCCCCCCCCCAGGTGCTTAACTACACATGCTGACCAACATTTCTGTAAAGTTTACTGACTCTAGGTCAAATAATTTTTTGGCTATGAACAATGCAAGTTGAAAATTGCGAATTCTAACAAAGTCAAGGTTAATAACTGTTTGTTTGTTAAATGTTTGTTTGTTTGTTTCATTTTACGCCTTTTTCCAACAGTATTTCAGTCATATAGGCGGGTAGTTTCCTAACCATCGTTCCTGGAGAGTTACACCAGTACTAGACTACCTTCCTCCTTGCTAAACTACCAAAGCATCTCCTGGGTAATAACTGTACAAATAGTTAATAAATCTACAAGCAAAAGCTTGAAGGGGGAGGGGGGGGGGGGGGCACAAAATATGCTGAAAGTTTCAATCTTGTTATACACACAATCCTTCTGCAATTAACATTAAATAAATTGTAATTGACCTTGTAGGGCATCCATGCCGAGTGGTTAAGGTCGTGACTTCAATCCACTTGCCCCTCACCTCTGTGGGTTCGAATTCCGACAGGGACTTTGGATTCTTTCATGTGAGGAAGCTATCCAGCTAGCTTACGGAACGTCGGTGGTTCTACTCAGGTACCCGTTCAAGCCTGAAATAATGCACGGAGGGGCACCTGAGGTCTTCCTCCACCAGTAAAGCTGGAACGTCGTGATATGACCTATACTGTGTCGATGTGACGTTAAACCCAAAATGAACAAACAAATGTATTGTAATGGAAAGGCCAGAGATCATTGTATAAATATGTAAATATGAACAAAGATAATATATTTCATTCAATACTCTATTTCAGTTATATGGTGACTCCAGCTTTTTATAGGGTTTTGAGAAAGGTATCTGGGGCACTTCTAGTAATAAGCTATTACAACTAGAACTATCACTAAATGTGATTAATACCCCCCACAAGACTGCTTCCCAAATGAGGACGTTACTAGTAACAGAATACCTTGTAAAAGAATTGAAATATAGAGTTATGGTTGTGGGCAATTAAGATGGTTGTGGTTCTTGTATGTTGCATTTCCTTTCAATGGTTGGCCCTTGATGAAGTTTTATTGAATAACTCTGTAATAAGTCCAGAAAGACAAGGAAAAGGAAAAAAGGGCAATAACTCTATAAATTACAGAAGATGGAGTTATAGTTCTTGTGCACTGCACTTCCTCTTATTGTGCTTGACCTTTGTATGAAGTTGTTTTGAATTCCAACCAGTACGTTTTAAGTTATGCTCCTGACAAGAAAAGTATCAAAGGGCAGTAACACTGTATTTTTGTCAAATGGAGTTATGGCTCTTGTGCACTGCACTTCCTTTTAATGTCCTTGACAACTGTATGAAGTTGTATTGAATTCCAAACAGTAGTTTTCAAGTTATGCTCTGGACAAGGAAAGTAACAATGGGCAATAACTCTGTAATTAGTCAAGATTGAGTTATGGTTCTTGTGCACTGCACTTCAGCTCAATGTGCTTGACTATTGTATGAAGTTATATTGAATTCCAACCATTAGTCTTCAAGTTATGCTCGGGACAAAAAAAGCAATGGAAAAGTAACAAAGGGCAATAACTCTGTAATTAGTAAGATGGAGTTATGGTTCTTAGCACTGCACTTCCCCTAATTGTGCTTGACCATTGTATGAAGATTTTTGAATTCCAATCAGTAGTTTTCATGTCATGCTCTGGACAAGGAAAAGTAACAAAGGGCAGTAACTCTGTAATAATTCAAGATGGAGTTATGGTTCTTGTGCACTGCACTTCCTCTCAATGTGCTTGACCATTGTATGAAGTTATAATGAATTCCAACAATTAGTCTTCAAGTTATGGTCCGGACAAAAGAAAGCAATGGAAAAGTAACAAAGGGCAATAACTCTGTAATTACTTTAGATAGAGTATGGTTCTTGTGCACTGCACTTTCCCTTATTGTGTTTGATAATTGTATGAAGTTGTTTTTAATTCCAACCAGTAGTTTTCAAGTTATGCCCCGGACAAGGAAAAGTAACAAAGGGCAATAACTCTGTACTTAGTCAAGATAGAGTCATGGTTCTTGTGCACTGCACTTCCTCTCAATGTGCTTGACCATTGTATGTAGTTATATTGAATTCCAACCATTTGTCTTCAAGTTATGCTCCGGACAAGGAAAATGCAAGGGACGTCTCGACCAACCGACCGACGGGTGACTCCTTCATACCCCCCCAAACTTCATTTTTGGGGGTATAATGATAGAGAGATGTCAACTTCAAAACAACTGAGACCTATGGGTTTAAGACAATTACTATTGTGTTAATTTCAGTGCAGTTTGAATCCTGCAAGGGGGCACTATGTTCATTATTACAGGCATAAAAGTACATCTTTTTGAACAATTAATCAACTGTATTCAATACTGATGCCATTTATCCATCAAAATGTATTGTTGGCAGTGTACAGGACTACAAAGAAAATCATGAAAACATTTTTTTTTTAATTTCTTTTTGTGTCAAACCAGCTGATTTATCATCTGACAGACTTCAGTATTTAAGTCTGAGCTAGCCAGGTCACTAATTAAGTAAATGTTAAGAGAGAAGTTAATGATACCTTTGCAAAGTAGACAAAAATGAGGACTTGTATCTATTTCAACACTCTTCACAGGACTGATAAATCTTGCAGTGTTATTGGTTTCTTGCTTTGTCATTCCAAGCAATCTTGCTGGCACAGGTTCTTGAATTGTAGTTGCATTGCCACAGAAGACTTCAACACTTTTTATCATTTCCCTTCCTGTATTTGAAAGTTTAATGAAAAATAATAATTTGCAAATATTTACCGTATAATTGTTGGTTAAAAGACCTTTGCACATAACAGCATTACATCCTTGAGGTATGTGTACATTGCTAGAAAAAGTCCCAATTTTTTTTTTTTAATGATAAAGTCGTAATGATGTCACAATGGGTTAATCATGCTTTACACAAGCTGCATCATTTTTTTTAATATTTAAAACGACTGCTACGAAATGCTTCATGACAAATGTCTAAGCCCTTGGCATTGTAATTTCACAAAAGAAGATATAATTGAATGTGTTTTACTATGTACCAGTAAGTATATATAAACAAAGTGATCCTAGAGGCAGGATCCCTTTTAACCCAAGGGACATTAAACTTCTAAAGTGCACCAAAACGTGAGTTTACATGCCAAATATCTAAGCTCTGGAAATTGTATTTTAAGAGAATAAGGTTTTGAACATATTTTTACAGCGCAAGTCAATGATAACTACGTGGACCCATTTAAGGACTTTTTCCACCCAAAGGGCATGGCTTATATAACTTATGTAGAGATCCAGAAGGAAATGCTACATGCAAAATATCTTAGCATTTCACGAAAGAATACTTAAATTATTTGGTATTTGGTTTTTTTTTTTTTATAGAAGTTGATAGAGGTGTAACGATTCATCAATACATCGCGATCTGCCCTGTCCTCGATGTATGCATCGTATTGAATTTATAAATTCAATTTATAACGCAATTTCTAAAAATAGAAACACGCAATTCTAAAAATAGAAACACACAATTCTAAAAATAGTAACACGCAATTCTAAAAATAGAAACACGCAATTCTATAAATAGAAACACGCAATTTCTAAAAATAGAAACACTTAATTCTAAAAATAGAAACACGCAATTCTATAAATAGAAACACGCAATTCTATAAATAGAAACATGCAATTCTAAAAATAGAAACACGCAATTTCTATAAATAGAAACACGCAATTTTATAAATAGAAACACGCAATTCTATAAATAGAAACACGCAATTCTAAAAATAGTAACACACAATTTCTATAAATAGTAACACGCAATTCTAAAAATAGTAACACGCAATTCTAACAAGAGGGCCATTATGGCCCTGAGGTCGCTCACCTGTATAGAGGCCCCCGGAGCGGGGCCAGTTTTAACCCCAGGGCTTTTATTTGAACAAACTTGGAAGACACCCATTAAAGGATGTTTCATGATGTTTAGTTTTTACTACACACATATAATGAAAAACAATGACCTGCCCCCCCACCCCCTCCGGCAGGGCCAATTTTAACCCAAGGTCTTTTTTGAACAAACTTGGTAGACACCCATAAGAAGATGTTTCATGCTAAATATCTAAGCTCTAGCTCATTAGGTTTTTTAAAAGAAGATTTTTTATGTTCTTACTATACAAATATAGTTAAAAACAATGACACCCCAGGGGCGGGGCCAGTTTTGACCCCAAGGCTTATATTTGAACAAACTTTGTAGACACTTACTAGAAGATGTTTCATGCTTAATATCTAAACTCTAGCTGTTAAGGTTTTTTCAAAGAAGATTTTTAAATTTTTGCTATAGACATATAAGGAAAATCAATGACACCGGGGCGGGGCCAATTTTGACCCCAGGGCTTTTATTTGAACAAACTTTGTGGACACTCAATAGAAGATATTTCATGCTTAATATCTAAACTCTAGCTATTTTGGTTTTTTCATAGAAGATTTTTGAAGTATTTGCTAAACACATATAAGGAAAATCAATGACCCCCGGGGTGGGGCCAATTTTGACCCCAGGGCATTTATTTGAACAAACTTGGTAGACACCCATTAGAACATGTTTCATGCTAAATATCTTAGCTCTAGCTCTTTGAGTTCTTTAAAAGAAGATTTTTTAAGTTTTTACTGCATGCATATAGGAAAAATCAATGACCCCCTGGGGCGGGGCCAATCTTGACCCCAGGGCTTTTATTTGAACAAACTTTGTAGATACTCACTAGAAGATGTTTCATGCTTAATATCTAAACTCTAACTTTTTTGGTTTTTTCAAAGAAGATTTTTGAAGTTTTTGTTATACACATATATGGAAAATCAATGACTCCCAGGGGCGGGGTCAATTTTGACCCCAGGGCATTTATTTGAACAAACTTGGTAGACACCCATTAGAACATGTTTCATGCTAAATATCTTAGCTCTAGCTCTTTGAGTTCTTTAAAAGAAGATTTTTTAAGTTTTTACTATATGCATATAGGGAAAATCAATGACCCCCTGGGGCGGGGCCAATCTTGACCCAAGGGCTTTTATTTGAACAAACTTGGTAGACACTCATTAGAAGATGTTTCATGCTAAATATCTTAGCTCTAGCTCTTTGGGTTCTTAAAAAGAAGACTTTTTAAGTTTTTACTATATGCATATAGGGAAAATCTATGACCCCCTGGGGCCGGGCCAATTTTGACCCCAGGGCTTTTATTTGAACAAACTTGGTAGAAGATACTTCATGCCAAATATCTAAGCTCTAGCTCTTTGGGTTTTTTAAAAGAAGATATTTAAAGTTTTTTCTTTCGGTTGCCATGGCAACCAGAGTTCTGCATGGAATTAAATTCTTTGAACAATTTTTAAAGGTGACCACCAAAGGAACATTCCTGTGAAGTTTGGATGAAATTGGCTTAGTGGTTTATGAGGAGATGTCATTTAAAGTAAAAGTTTATGGACGGACGGACGCCGGACGGACGCCGGACGAAAAGAGATCACAAAAGCTCACCCTGTCACTTTGTGACAGGTGAGCTAAAAATAGAAACACGCAATTCTAAAAATAGAAACACACAATTTTTATAAATAGTAAAACACAATTTCTAAAAATAGAAACACGCAATTCTAAAAATAGAAACACCCAATTCTAAAAATAGTAACACACAATTCTAAAAATAGAATCACGCAATTCTAAAAATAGAAACACGCAATTCTATAAATAGAAACACGCAATTCTATAAATAGAAACACGCAATTCTATAAATAGAAACACGCAATTCTATAACGACACATCAAATAAAGTTTTGCAGCTCATCCAGTTTAGTAACATTTGAAAATTAAGTAACATACTCAGATACAGATACTATAAACAAGCAGATCTTGATAGGGAATTTTCAACAATTTGTCAATTTATTTCAAAGCTTCTATTCAGATTTTTTTTTTTAAGTTGAATTTCATGATAATTTGTATGTATTAATGTGGAAAATGTGGAAAATTTACAGGAAGTTTTATTTCTCAACAGTATTTCAGTCATATAGGGGGGTAGTTTCCTAACCATCATTCCTGGAGAGTTACACCAGTACCAGACTACCTTCCTCCGTGCTAAACTACCAAAGCATCTCCCGGGTATCGAACCCAGGCCAGAGAGGTAACTGGATTAGAAGTCATCGACTCCAACCCCTTGACCATGGAGGCGGTAAACAGGAAGTGAATGAGTGACAGATCTGAGATCGAATCCCATGGCATGGCACCATGTGCTTATTCTGTATGCCAAATATCAAGAGGCTGTGATAACTTGTTGCTGAGAAAACTGTTACGAAAATTTCCTACCATTGACCATTAATGTCGAAAATTTAACTAAGTCGATAAACAGGAAGTGAATGAGTGACAGATCTGAAATTGAATCTCACAGTAGGGGACCATGTGCTAATGCTGTATGCCAAATATCAAGAGGCTGTGATAAGTAGTTGCTGAGAAAACTGTTACGAAAATTTCCTATTATTGACCATTAATGTCGAAAATTTAACTAAGTCGGTAACCAGGAAGTGGATGAGCGATAGACTTGAAATCGAATCCTGCAGTATGGGACCATGTGTCAATGATGTATGCTAAATATCAAGAGGCTGTGATAAGTAGTTGCTGAGATAACTGTTACGAAAATTGTTGTTTGTTTGTTTGTTTGTTTCATTTTACGCCTTTTTCCAACAGTATTTCAGTCATATAGGCGGGTAGTTTCCTAACCATCGTTCCTGGAGAGTTACACCAGTACTAGACTACCTTCCTCCGCGCTAAACTACCAAAGCATCTCCCGGGGATCGAACCCACGCCAGAGAGGTAACTGGATTAGAAGTCATCGACTCTAACCCCTCGACCACCGAGGCGGTATATTATTCCCCGCCCACCGCCACCCATCATTCACCATACTATAACCCAGGTTTGCACACATTTCTAGTTCAAGATTTTGTATGCTTCATCTAGAGTTAAGAAGTTGGTCACACAGCCTGATTAGGGACATTGACCTTGACCAGAAGATGACCCCTATTGATTTTGAGATTAGTAGGTTAAGGCAACATGGCCTTGATGACAAAAATGGATTACATTATCAAGTAATGTATACCTCAGGGCTTTCAGTGCTTTGATTTTCAAAGTTAAAAGGGCATAACTCTGCCAAAAATCATCAAACCACGACCAAATTCAAACTTAACCTGTGCATTCCTTAGACATATCCATATGTCAAATTTGAGTTGAATATGTAGCACCATTGTGGAGATAATGAACGGAAACTGAAAATTTCATATAATTTTCAAAGTGAAAGGGGCATAACTCTGGCAAAAATCATCGAACCATGACCAAATTCAACCTTGGCCTTCCTTTGATGTATCCATATGTCAAATTTGAGTTGAATGTGTAATACCGTTGGGGAGATAATGAACGGAAACTGAAAATTCCTCAAGATGCATATCTTTTGTCAAAATCATCAAATGACCAAATTCCAACTTGACCTGTATTTTCTTATGATACATCAATATGTCAAATTTGAGTTGAATGTGTGCAATCGTTACTAAGATAATGAACGGAAACTGATGATGATGGAATGACGAAAAGATGGGAGGACGGTAGGACAGAATGACGGAACAGGGTAACACTATATAAATAGCCATAACCTATGCCAAGACTTGACAACAACCTCAAATTATGATTCCTAAGACATGTATCAAAATTCAAGTGAATACTTTCAGTAGTTTTGAAGATTGATGTTTCATGCAAACTTTAACTAGAAATGTTTTACATTCATAAAGGGCCATATTTCATCCATGCCAAGACTTACAGGCCTTTATAGCGACCTTTATGGTTATTATGATACAGATGACATGTTTTAAATAATCAAGCTAAAACTGAACATACCTAGTCTTAGTAACCAAGTGTCCTTTTTGTCAACTTTGTTTTCACTAAATCCCTCATTTTGAATTTTTCTTTGAATTTCACCTTCATTTTGGACTGCTCTTTTAAATTCACCTTCATTTTGAATTTCATTTTCATTATGAACTGCTCTTTGAATTTCACCATCATTTCTTTCATTTTGTATTTTAATTTCACTTTGAGTCTTCAACATCAATATCATTAGGTCTACATTTTTAACTAATAACCACTTTTTCCATGGAACAGCTGAATCAACAATCCCTATCAACAGACATTCATTTTGAATTTCTCTTCGAATTTCATCTTCATCATGAACTGCTCTTTGAAATTCACCTTCATGTTGAATTTTTCTTTGAATTTCACCTTCATCTTGAACTGCTTTTTGACATTCACCTCCATTTTGAATTTCATTTTCATTATGAACTGCTCTTTGAATTTCACCATCATTTCTTTCATTTTGTATTTTAATTTCACTTTGAGTCTTCAACATCAATATCATTAGGTCTACATTTTTAACTAATAACCACTTTTTCCATGGAACAGCTGAATCAACAATCCCTATCAACAGACATTCATTTTGAATTTCTCTTCGAATTTCATCTTCATCATGAACTGCTCTTTGGATTTCACCATCATTTTGTATTTCACTTAGAGGCCTTAACATCAATGTCATTAGGTCTACATTTTTAACTGATAACCACTTTTTCCATGGAACAACTGAATCAACAATCTCTAGCAAAAGGACAACTTCAAAGACAAATAGAACCTGTATATATTTTTTCAGTGTCTCAAGAACTTCTACTGAATCAGCTAGATTAGTTTTAGAATATAAAGACTGAATTTTTCCACAACTGACTCCATCCTTGTTTGTGCAAATATATTCACAGCCTTTCTGCGTATCTTTTGAACAGAATTTATTGTAATGACAACCACATCCTTTATCTTCATCACCTGAAAATATGGAAACATTATTGAAGTATCAAGCTGCTTGTCTGAAGTAAAATCACACTCAATAAAATAATCTAAATTTACAAGCAATTAATATAGTATTGCAATCAATCTATAAGTCCCCTACCAGTTAGAACCCCAGCAACATTTTGAAAGGCCATTGGTCACTGAATTATGCCATTGAATGCCATTGAATGAATGAATGACATGAATGAACTTTAATCTTTTGAGTTCTTAGTTTGTTTATATATTAGTAATGTGTTAAGTTTCCCTGCCTTGTAAGGAAAAGATCCAATTTTCTCAGGATGAATATGTATAACTAACGTTTCAACTTTTCTTCATTTTAAGTAAACTTGTTGAAAAAGTTATTTAGAAGGTGATCTCAGGAAACAGTTTTTAGAAACAGACAGACAGGCCAACTGACAGAGACTCTGAGGGTAAATCTTTGAAAATCCATGGTTGTTACCATAATATAACATTTTTAAAAGCAAAATTTTTAAACTAAGAGTAGATAACTCTTGAAATAAAGATACTAGAATTATGAACAGTTTCACACATGATGTGAGTGAAAGAAAGAACAATTATCTAAAGTTTATAGTCACAAAGAAATTTCAAGTTCAAAATAATCCTGGAAACCCATGTCTTTAAAATCACATATGAAGTACCGTATTGTTTCCATTTTTTGCCCCCGGGGCGTTGCAAAAACGGAAACGGGGGGCGTTAATTAGAAGCACATTTGCATAAAATGAAAATTAATTTTATGTTTAAAAATTGTCTAAAAATCTCCGACTATTTTCGTCCTATAAACCCCTTGTTCATGTACGATAAATAAGCAGCACAAAATTATTGTAGACAATATGGTAGTCGGCTGACGGAGATAAACTTGTCAAGTATTGATTTTTCCTGCTCTGGCCGGGGAAATTATGACGTAACAGGCATCTGTAAACAACTTGATTTAATGATTAATTGGTTAATGGTTAAACCGGTAGGGGACTAATAAAGAACTTATAGTGGACAAAAAATGTCGAACGGCACATATGCCCCCTTTCTAGCCCTTGACTCACATTATTGGTTATTTTGTTATAGAAACTTGCCATAAATGGGTACATGGAAGTGTGAAGGGTACATGGAAGTGTAAAGAAAAGAAAAATAATGAAGACTTTGTGATAAATAGTTTTCAAGATAATAAGCAGAAACCATCCTGACATTTAAGGCCCATGTGACCTTGACCTTTGAACTAGTGACCCGAAATCAATAGGGGTTATCTAATAGTTATGACTAATCAATATTAGAAATATGAAGACTTAGTGACAAATAGCTTTCAAGATAATGAACGGAAACCATACTAACATTCAAGGACCCTGTGATATTGACCTTTGACCTAGTGACCCATAAACAATAGGGGTCACTAACTAGTTATGACCAATCAGTATGTGAAATATGAAGACTTTGTGATAAATAATTTTCAACATAATAAGCGGAAACCATTCTGACATTTAAGGCCCCTATGACCTTGATCTTTAAACTGGCGACCCCAAAAGCAATAAGGGTCATCTACTGGTTATGACCAATCACTATGTGAAATAAGAAGACTTTGTGACAATAAGTTTTCAAGATAATAACCTGAAATCATACTACCATTCAAGTACCCTGTGACCTTGACCTTTGACCTGGTGACCCCAAAATCCAAAGGGGTTATCTATTAGTTATGACCAATCAATATGTGAAATATGAAGCATTTGTAAAGAAAGTGAGCAGAAAGCATTCTAACATTTATGGCCCCCGTGACCTTGACCTGGTGACCCCAAAATTAATAGGGGTCATCTAATAGTTATGACCAATCAATATGTGAAATATGAAGACTTTGTGATAAATAGTAACCAAGATAATAAGTTCATACTACCATTCAAGGCCCTGTGAACCTGACCTTTGACCTAGTGACCCCAAAATCAGTAGGGGTCATCTACTAGTTATAACCAATCAATATGTGAAATATTAAGACTTTGTGATAAATAGTAACCAAGATAATGAGCAGAAACCATTCTGACATGTAAGACACCTGTGACCTTGACCTTTGACCTAATGACCCCAAAATCAATAGGGGTCATCTAGTAGTTATGATCAATCACTATGTGAAATATGAAAACTTTGTAATGAATACTTTACAAGATAATTAGAGGAATCCATTCTGACATTTAAGGCCCCTGTGACATTGACCTTTGACCTAGTGCCCCAAAATCAATAGGGGTCATCTACTAGATATGACCGACAGACCGACGGACATAAGCAAAAAACAATAAACCCCCTCTTCTTCAAAGGGAGTCATAAAAAGCGTAAAAACTTGAATCTGAAATCTTGACAAGGTCACTGACGCTTGGTAAGTAGGACAGCTGTCAATATACTTTCTTTAGTAAAGATTAAAATGATGTGTATAATTTCCATTGCCATCTATCCATATTTTAAGTTTCACAGAAATGTTTTCAGAACTTTTTGAGTAATCACAAATACTGTTATTTTTGCCATATTTTAAGCCTATTTGTTGCCATAGCAACCAAATATTTCAACATAGGAAAAAAAAGAAATAAGATGTGCATATTTATTATCTCCAGACAGCCATCTACCCATATTTCAAGTTTCATAAAAATATTTTTCATACTTTTGTGTTATCGTGGGATCCAGTTTTGCAGACTGACAAACAGACAGAGCGACAGATGGAGTGTAAACCTAGTCCCCATCCAATTAAACTGGTATTATCAGATATATTGGAAACCTTGTAACAAATTTTTTTTGCATGAAATATGCATAATAAAGACTGAGCAAATTTCACTTTTCAATATGTATCTTATCTACATACAGAAAATTTGACATAAGATTTTAAACATGATAAAAAAATTTCCTTCCTTACCTCCCAACTGTATTAAATACAACTTTGTATCCAAACAGACACATGCTTTATATTGGTGTACATCTAACACATGAGGAAAAACTTTGTTTGAATTTTCAATCAAACTTCTGCAATTGATTGTACAGGGCTGGCTGGAATGTCTTATCATATATACAAGAGCTGTCACTTTACTGGTTGGATTTTGATCTTCTATTGTCCAAGTTCTCAGTTTTCCAACTTCTTTCCATGTTGAATATTGATGAAATTTTGTCAGTGATACACGTACATCAACTATATTAATAAATAATTTATAAACTTTTATATGTCATAAGCTTTATGTTCGATTTCAGTCAAAAGAAAGTAAACAAGAAGTGCCGCAATGCGACGAAAACCAGGTTTTCAACCACCAAGTATTGATGTAACAGGAATTATCTATACATATATTATACTAAAATATTAACGTACAATGATGAGAATGTATAGATATCTATTAGAAAGTTTGTTAGTTATTTGTTATATCTGCGTCAGTTCGTAAAAAGTACCACATAGTGAATGGGCCTATTTAATTCTATATTACCAGAAAAAACAAAATAAACAATAACAAAACAACCCTAAAAATAAAAGGTCTCCGGCAAAGATACACTCTTATTATTATTATTATTGATACGAAGATTTCAAACCACTCTGGAAACTTGATAAAAAACTATCTACTTCAAAAAATGTATCAACCTCCAACGTTTCGTTTATGAATGGGTTGGCTGTCAGGAAAATGAAGATAACAATAAACATGTTAAAATTAGACAAGAGCGATCAGTAATCACATGTGTCGCCTCATGATGGCCAATTTCATGTTGGGACAAATTTTGTGACAGACGGACAGACAGACGGACAGTGCACAACTAGACTTGGTACTGATCATTCCTGTAAAGTTTGGATAAAATTGCACCAGTAGTTTATGAGTAGTCCGGACAAGCTTTTGCATATCTGGCAACACACAGAAAAAAACACCTTTTTATCAAAGGGCCATAAATCGGCCAAAAATCATTCAACCGGAAAACCCGTGCAATATGCGCAAGGACTTGAGCTACAGATCAATCCAGAAAAAGTTTCATTGAAATTGCATTTGTGGTATAAGAGAAGTAGTCCGGACAAACTTTAAAAATAACAAGAGCCACCGCCGGGCGGGGGCAACGCTCGACTTTTTACTTTTTCTAAACGCAAACATAGAAAGGTTTGAACATATATTAACGTTTCCTTTATATAAATTTAGTTGGTCTGTCTTGTCACATTAGTTTGGTTTATATATTTTGTATATATATATGAATAGAAACATTAAGCATATTTCTAAAAATAGCAACAGTACGCAATTTCTTAAAATAGCAACATGACGCAATTTCTAAAAATAGAAAAAATGACGCAATTTCTAAAAATAGAAAAAAATGACGCAATTTCTAAAAATAGAAAAAATGACGCAATTTCTAAAAATAGCAACAATGACGCAATTTCTAAAAATAGAAAAAATGACGCAATTTCTAAAAATAGAAAAAAAATGGCGCAATTTCTAAAAATAGAAAAAATGACACAATTTCTAAAAATAGCAACAATTTCTAAAAATAGAAAAAAAAATGACGTAATTTCTAAAAATAGAAAAAATGACGCAATTTTTAATTTCTAAAAATAGAAAAAATGACGCAATTTCTAAAAATAGAAAAAATGAAAAATAGAAAAAATGACGCAATTTCTAAAAATAGAAAAAATGACGCAATTTCTAAAAATAGAAAAAATGACGCAATTTCTAAAAATAGAAAAAAAATGACGCAATTTCTAAAAATAGAAAAAATGACACAATTTCTAAAAATAGCAACAATTTCTAAAATATAAAAAAAAAATGACGTAATTTCTAAAAATAGAAAAAATGACGCAATTTTTAATTTCTAAAAATAGAAAAAATGACGCAATTTCTAAAAATAGAAAAAATGAAAAATAGAAAAAATGACGCAATTTCTAAAAATAGAAAAAATGACGCAATTTCTAAAAATAGAAAAAATGACGCAATCACGCAATTTCTAAAAATAGCAACAATGACACAATTTCTAAAAATAGGAAAAAAATGAAGCAATTTCTAAAAATAGAAAAAATGACGCAATTTCTAAAAATAGCAACAATTTCTAAAAATAGCAACAATGACGCAATTTCTAAAAATAGAAAAAATGACGCAATTTCTAAAAATAGAAAAAATGACGCAATTTCTAAAAATAGAAAAAAATGACGCAATTTCTAAAAATAGAAACAATGACGCAATTTCTAAAAATAGAAAAAAATGATGCAATTTCTAAAAATAGAAAAAATGACGCAATTTATATATATATATATATATATATATACGTGTCTGTATATATATATATACATGCATATGTATATATATATATGCATGTATATATATATATATAATATATATATACATGCATATATAATATATATGTATATGTGTGTATATATATATATAATATATATATATGCATTTATGTATATATATATATATATATATATAAATATATATATATATATATACACACACACACATTTATATATATATATATAATACATATACTATACATGATATATATATATATATTATATATACACACACCAATAAATGCACAAATCTGAGAAAATTCAAATTCAGTAATATAACCTTCAAGGTCAAGGTCATTAAAGAGCCCAACCAAATTTGGGTTTGATAAACAACAAGGTCTGGTCCTTAAGAATGTTCTGTTATAATATGAAGTTTATCCCTTCAATAATAGCAAAGTTACAGTCAGTTACCGCCAAAACAATGAAAATTTCAATAATTTGACCTTCAAAGACAATGTCATTAATGAGTGAAGGTCCAGGTCTTTCGGTATATTTTTAACAGTTATCTTTGAAGATTATTATGTTCAAGTTTCAAGACAATCCATTCAAAAATAACAAAGTTACAGCCAATAATAGCCAAAAAAATGAAAATTTCAATCATTTGACCTTCAAAGTCAAGGTCATTTATGAGTGAAGGTCAAGGTCTGACTGGTTATTTTGAAGGGATATCCTTGAAGATTATTATGTTCAAGTTGAAGACAATCCATTCAAAAATAACAAAGTTACAGCCAATAACAGCATGAACAAGCAAAAAATTGGACTTTTAACCTTGAAGGTCAAGGTCATTTATGGATGAAGGTCAAGGTTAGTGTGGTCTACTGAAAGGTCTTGTCCCAAGGGTTGTTGTGGCCAAGTATGAAGACAATACACCAAGAAATAAAAAAGTTATGATCCAGGTACAAGTTTTCGGACGGCAACGGCAACGGCAACGCCAACCTGACTATAACAATACCTCTACTTTTTTTTTCAAAAAAAAAAAGTCGAGCTAAAAATTATTAAAGGGCCATAACTCTGACAAAAGTCATTGAACCGGAAAATGCTGACAATATGCGCAACTAGACTTGGTACTGATCATTCCTGTAAAGTTTGGATGAAATTGCACCAGTAGTTTATGAGGAGTAGTCCGTACAAGCTTTTGTGTATCTGGCAACACACAGAAAAAAACACCTTTTTATCAAAGGGCAATAACTCGGCCAAAAATCATTCAACCGGAAAACCCATGCAATATGCGCAAGGACTTGAGCTACAGATCAATCCTGTAAAGTTTCATTGAAATTGCATTAGTGGTATAAGAGAAGTAGTCCGGACAAACTTTAAAAATAAAAATTATTAAAGGGCCATAACTCTGACAAAAATCATTGAAACGGAAAATGCTGACAATATGCACAAGTAGACTTGGTACTGATCATTCCTGTAAAGTTTGGATGAAATTGCACCAGTAGATTATGAGGAGTAGTCCGGACAAGTTTTGTGACAGACAGACGGACGGACGGGCGGACGTTCTCACAGGACAGTAATTATGTGGCTACTCTATTGTTCTCTCTATTGTTCTTTTAGCCACGCAAAAGAAAAATAGCCACATAAAAGCATTACGGAATGAATGACATCAAAGAGAACCTATTGTCCCTCTAGCCACATAATTACTCTCCTGTGAGTGCGGACAGACAGATGACGGAGAAGTGATCCCTATATGTCGCCACTACTCCGTAGAGGCGACACAAAAATCACATTTCCTTATATTTCAGGTCTAATTAATTTAAATAAATGAAACTAGGTCAAATATGTTTTGGACTACATGTGCAACAAGTTGAAAACTAAAAATTCTTTACTTAGTAAAGGGCAAGAACTTTACAAATACTGAATAAATCCACAAGCAAACCCCAAGGTGCATAAGTACACATGCTGACCAACATTCTTGTAAACTATCAGGCCTACAAGTCAAATACTTTTTGAGCTATGCATGAACAAGTTGAAAATTGCAAATTTATACTACTGTAAGTCAAGGGCAATAACTCTAACAAAATTGAAACAAGAGGGCCATGATGGCCCTGAAGTCGCTCACCTGTATATAGGCCCCCGGAGCGGGGCCAGTTTAAACCCCAGGGCTTTTATTTGAACAAACTTGGTAGACACCCATTAGAAAATGTTTCATGCTAAACATCTAAGGTCTAGCTGGTCAAGTTTTTTCTTTACACATATAGTTAAAAACAATGACACACCTGGGGCAGGGCCAGTTTTGACCCAAGGACTTTTATTTGAACAATCTTTGTAGACACTTACCAGAAAATGTTTCATGCTTAATATCTAATTCAGCTATTTGGGTTTTTTCGAAGAAGATTTTTAAGTTTTTGCTATACACATATAAGGAAAATCAATGTCCCCCGGGGCGGGGCCAATTTTGTCCCCAGGGCTTTTATTTGAACAAACTTTGTAGACACTCACTAGAAGATGCTTCGTGCTTAATATCTAAACTCTAGCTATTTGAGTTTTTTCAAAGAAGATTTTTTAAGTTTTTGTTATACACATAAAAGGAAAATGAATGACCCCTGGGGCGGGGCCAATTTTGACCCCAGGGCTTTTATTACAACAAACTTGGTAGACACTCACTAGAAGATGTTTCATGCTTAGTATCTAAACTCTAGCTATTTGGTTTTTTTCAAAGAAGATTGACAGGTGAGCTAAAAAATCCACATGCAAAGTCCGAGGTGCATAGCTTCACAGTGATGTTGATCATTATTCCTGTAATTAATGATGTTGATCATTATTCCTGTAGAGTGGTTGATTCTAACTCAAGCACTCAAGGAACAAATAATACAACATAATGAAACGGTCTTTTCTAAGTCAAGGGAAATAACAAATACTGGATAAATCCACAAGTGAAACCCAAGGTGCAAAACTACATATGCTGAGCAACCTTCCTGTAAGGTTTAAAGACTCTATGTCAAATACTTTTGAGTTACATGCGACATAAGTTGAAAATTGCAAATTTTTTACTAAGTCAAGGGCAATAACTCTAAAAATACTGAATAAATCCACACGAAAATACCCAGGTGCACAACTACACATGCAGATCAACATTCATGTAAATTTTCATGACTCTAGGTCAAATCCTTTTTGATTACTTGTGACACAAATGAGAACGGACAGACAGACTCTAAATGCCCCCCCCACCCCTCATAGTAGGGGCACAAAATTATTAAAGGGCCGTAACTCTGACAAAAACCATTGAACCATAAAATGCTGAGGATACGCACAACTAGACTTAGTACTGATTATTCCTGTAAAGTTTGGATAAAATTGCACCAGTAGTTTCTGAGGAGTAGTCCAGACATGTTTTATGACGGTCAGACATCCAACTTATTATAGGAATAAAGGGCTATTTCTAATGTTAATTTATTTTGTGAAATAGAGGGCCATGGCCCCTTATTCTATTGTTACAGAGTGAATTCAATTGTTCTCTTTTGTTCTGTGCACAGTTAGCTTCACTATTCCATAGTAGGGATGGACAGGCAGACAGACGTACTTATTAAATGGTACTTATGTGACTTTTCCTTTGATCTTTTTAGCCATGTTTAGTCACAAATGGCTTAAAAAAAGACACACAAGTAAAAAAACTGAATGAATAGGATCAAAGGGAATTTACTGTTACCTATAGTTCTCCAAGTCACATAAGTACCTCTGGGTTTGTACGGACGGACAGACAGACGACACAGAAGTGATCCCTCTATGTTGCCATAGTGGGGACACACTAAATAATGACTAAATGCTCCCTATACAAATCTTTATATTTTTATCTAAACTTTGACCTCTATGTGTGACCTTGGTGACAGGGACAGTACTCTGCCTCACAATGGTGAACAATTACAATCCCGCTATGAATGTTGAAATTTTGCTCTGGACAAGTTTTTCAATAAGCTCTAAGTGTGACCCTGACCTTTGACCTAGACGTAATTTGTTCTCAACAGAAAGCTTCTATACTTGAGATTTTAAATGTCAGGGACATGGAAAAGCAATAGAAGATTTTAAAACCTCTTGAACAAGAGCTGTCACAGAAGACAGCAAAGCTCTACTAATAAAATACTGGACGCAAAAAGGAAGACAAAATTATGAAAGAAAAATAAATTATGTATAAATATGTATTAAGTTATTTTAAAAAAATAACATTTGTCAACATATAATCCAAGTTCAAGGGGGAATAATTCTGGAAATAGCCTCGCTAGAGTTATGACTTTTGTCTCACAACATGTGTGTAATCATAAGAAATATATATTTGCAGTTTGAAGAATATACCTTAAAAAGTAAAGAAGTTATAATATTTCTTAAAGAAAATCAAAGTTCAAAGAGAGATAAATCTGAAAATATTGCTTCAAGAGTTATGAACCTTATCACATAAGATGTAATTGGTGATAAGGAATAAGTACAAGGGGTGTCCCAGAATTACGTGGACTTTTGCTGTAACTCAAAAACTACTGAAAACTAGACCTATCACTGAAGGTGATTAATACCCCCACCAGCAACTTTGACTTTTTGAAAAATAAGTAGTCTGAAGAAAAATTTGAACACAAACTATCAACTGTGTACAAAGAAATATTTCAATTAATTGTAATCCCTACTGGGGTCTCTAAATAAGCTTGCTTTTCACAAAGTTTGAATACAATATCTCATTTCTAACTCTAGTTATTATCCGGAAACCATTTTTCTATTTTTAGTAACACTGTAACAGTGACCTTGACCCTAGGGGGTCCAAATGCTTTACCAACCAAGGTCTTCATATAAGCTTGCTATACACCAAATTTGATTACAATATCTCATTCCTAACTCAAGTTATTGTCAGAAAACCATTTAACAAAAAATGACGTCCAAGGATTACGCGGATCATCAGACTATCATCAAGTTTTGTGTTAATCTTGGGAAGACGCCAACACAGACGCAGGAAATGTTGGAGACTGCAAAAGTGAGACCTCCTGTTTGTCGATCACTCGTTTTCAAGTGGCATAAGCGTTTTCGAGACGGCCGGGAGGACATTGAAGACGACAAGGGTCGTGGGAGAAAGTCAACGTTGACTGCGGCGTCAATTCAGTAAGTCAAGGACATCATAGATCGGGACAGGCGTTACACTGCTGAGTACTATTCAAGGGTAAGCAATAATTTTGTGTTTAAAAAAAATGATTTTTAAAATTTAAGCTAATCACAATTTATTATTTTTAACGCAATTTATCCGCTAAGTGAACTCAAACTGCTATAGTAAGCAGTGCGCATGATAGGTTATTTCCCTTGTTAACGCACATTGTCTTTGCGTACAAAATAAACACCACAATAATAATAATAATAATAATAATAATAATTGCATTAAAAAATGAAAAAGTTATAGCAAAAGTCCACGTAATTCTGGGACACCCCTCGTATTTGAAGTTTCAGTTAGATACCTTTATAACTAAAGAAGTTAAAGTAAAAAATAACATTTTTCAAGTAAAAAAATCTAAGTTTATGGGGAGATAATTCTTGCAATATTGGTGCTAGAGTTACATTTTAAGTGGTTTTTTCTGCGGGCTCCAAATTCTGTGGTTGTTCCAAATTTTGGCATGTGTTTATTTCTGCAGCACATTTCGGACAAAACTTTATTTAATTTCTGTGACTCTTCTTATCAAAGTCTAAGTCACATTACTCAATTTTATTTGCATGTACACATTCGCATTTGTTCATCGTAAGCACCACAAAACTGTACAGTAATTACAAACAATTATATTGTTTGCTTGCAAACAAATATAATGCGCAACAATAGAAAGGTATGCATCTTTTGATCAGCGTGAAATGACCTGTGAAAAATATACCCCGGTAGTATCTTTAATTTAATACCGTAAATCAGATGGCAATTAAAGTATACCACGATTATTGAGCAGTATAAGGGTTGAAATAGTTTGAATGATTTAGTGATAAACAAACCTTTAGCGTATCGGCAAACACTATATATATGCTGTTTAAATATCTTTATTCTTAAGTTAGCATAATTAACAATACTGGTTGGGGAGATAACTTGGGCTGGTTGATAAACTCGGCTGTTTATAATTTAATCAACTTATCGGCTTTTTTAATGTAATCAAGCTCACCATCTCGTACTAACACTGGAATTGACAATATCCGGAAATTTTGTCAAGTTTGGTATGATATTTTAAAAATAGCACAAAGAGGATATTTGTTTGTTTTGCATGTAAGATTGAAATATAATTTCACTGAGTGAACACCAGATGCAATATTTCCACGAGTGGCGTAGCCACGAGTGAAAATATAATAGCTGGTGTTCACGAATGAAATATATTTCAATCTTATATGTAAAACAAATAAATTTTCTTTTTATTTCATGCTTTTTAAGTGATTTTAAGTATTTTTTATTGATTTTGCCGCGTAACGTCGCGCATTCTCCTATGTGACGTCATCACATCATTACGTCACATGATCGATTTTGAAATATAGTTCTGTTAAATTTCTCTAATTCTGTTACATTTTTAACATGATGTATGATGACATCGACTTTCTCCTCCTTAAGAAGCACAATTTACCTATGATGGCATTTATTTCTGCCTGTTATTCCATTTAGTTATGATTTTCTTTTCATCCGCATTCGGATATAGTCCGGCTACAGTGAAAATTATATTTTATAAATTTCACTAGTGGTTTATCAGAATATAATCATCTGATATATTACAATAAAACACTGGAAAGCATGAAATAAAGACATTTAACCGATGTTTAAAAAACATGCCTATAAATAGTACGGGAAATCCGATTGCTGTACGCATACGCATTAGATGCTCATTTTGAGGCCCTTAAAGGGTTACTTTTCTTTATTGACCAACTTCCGGTAAAGCAGATGTCATCATGTTTACAGATACATTTTGTAGATGAATTTAGACTCAATTTTGTCTTGCAAACTCAGAAAAAGTCTGACTGCACAAATAATCACAAATGTAATCTTTTAGTGAAATGGATTGAAAAACTGATGTTAAATGCTCCTTTATATGTTATTGTGTAGGTTGAGTACCACTAAATGAATTTCTTCTTCACTCTGTTAAATTACGAAGATACCCAAGCCAAAATATAATATTTGAATCACTAATTCTAAAACTACAGATTTCGTATGTTCATAAATGAAAATGCATGTCTTTTAACAAAAAAGTATCCGAGTTTTTTGTTGTTTTTCTTTACATAACATTGTATAAAAGTAACAGTCCTTATTGAAAATTTCTGATAATTTTTTTTTTTTATTTGACATATATGAATAGCAAAGGAATAATAAAATGTCTAAACATGTTATTCTACGTTTTAATTTACTCATTCAAAATGATTTAAGAAGAAACAAACAGCCGAAATTATCTACTCGCGCATGTTAAAAATGTGCTTTTTACGTACCTCTTCCAGGGCCTCACCACAGAAAATAACACTTATACGGTATGAACCTTGTGGTTAATGATAAGGAACATACATTTGAGGTAAATTAATTCCTTGCTCAAACAAAACAAAAACTCAAACATAGTAATAAATCTTAATGTATGGAAATGTGTCACATAATCAAATGGTAAATCAATGCTAAATCAAAGAGAATTCAATACATACTACAATAAACTCGCATTAAGCACAACAATATAATGTACAATGGAATATGTCCATAAACTTTAAAAACAACTATTAAAGTTCATGTGAACAAATTATCACTTCTGCCAACGGCATTACCAAATGAACAAATCACAAGGAGCATTTTCTTCAAACTCGAAATGTTCAATTCACTACAACTCAACTCAAGTTAACACATAACACTGGACATATTATAAGCATTAAAGCAATAATGATACAGCAATACTTAACAAATGAGGTTATGAAAAATGAAAGAGAAAAAGAGAGAGAGGAAAAAACATGATCAGTAATAATGAAAATTAGGAAAATAATGAAACACAAATATGTATAAGTAAATTAAAAGTTTGATGTATAATAAAAAAAATACAATGAAAAGAGGATGCAATTAGTGAAAATAGAAATATAATAAAATGAATAAAAACTAAATAGAAGTAACGTCAAAGGGCTAATTGATGGGTAGGTGGGTGAAAAATCTTCTCAGAACTGTGACACGAACAAAAAATATCAAGAAGTAACGCGAAATTCTAAACGCGTCGTTATATAAACAACTCAGACCAATAAAAATGAAGAATTAAGAATTTTTTATGTCATGCTAAAGTGTGAGGACAGGACAAAGAACTCTCTGGATGTTGTAACTTTATTTTATCCTTGATCCAACAAGTTGCACAAATATGTTGGGCCATTCGCATTTTTCCTTTAACAACCAGAATGCGAGTATTTTTGTGTTCACATCCATTTCTTTGATAGTGAACAAAACCAAACTGATGAATCATCATCTGATTTGCTTGACCTTGAACTTTGAAAAGTAACATTCCTTTTGGTCTGGCACCTGAAGCAAAAAACTCTTATTAACAAAAGTACCTGAATTATTTAAAAGAACTAACTCCAAATCAGTAAAATCATCATTCCATGATTTAGAGCCTAACTCTATTTCCCTTAACACTGCTGCATAATATGTTTTAAAGTTGAAAAATCATGAGAAGTATTTAAATAAATAATTCGTTTTAAAAGGGATAATCTACCCATTTGTTCAACTACTTTTGTTTTAGGATCAGAAATGACTTCCAACTCTGCAGTCACATACAAATTCATATCTAATTTTTGGAATGATACATGATTATTCACAAATTCATATCTAAATTTGTGAGTGAGGATAACGTTGTTTGTTTTTGACCCTATCAGAAGATTTCATATCTATACCAGATTTATGATTTGAATGTTTATGTTTCTTTTTATACTTTTTACTTTTAGATTTCCTAGATTTAACATAACCTTCTTCACTTGACACATCAGAACTTGAGTTGTCAGAAGAATCATCCGAAACCCTGCCACTATTCGAATCAGAGCTACTTATACTTAACAGTCCCAAATTTGTGTACCTCTTGCTTAGCTTCTTTCTTTAGAATTTTTGAATGCCTCAAATCATTTATAGATAATTTTGAAGCAGGTACATTTGCAACGATCTCTGGAGTAAGGCATTTTAATGAAGAAAGCTCTTGTTTACCTTTCAGTCTTCTTACTTCCGCCCTCATCTTAACTAGTTTCCAGCGAAACGCTTCTTTCTCCTTCGCCTTCTTTAACTTAGCTGCTTCTGCGTCTATACTCTCCAGCTCGCTTAACATCTTAGACATTTCAGCATCGTTGTCTCGGCTGGTGTCCAATTCAACTTTCTCTATTAACGAATTTGCTGACGGCCTTCTTTCCTGTTTTAAAGCTACCGCTTCCTCTATGATATGGGCCGACTCATTTTCAAATCCTGCGGTCCCTTCATGTAATTTTTTATAGTCAACTCTGGTGCCCTTGCTAGACTTGGACATCTTGTGCGATATTTATAGAATATCACAATGAACAAAAGTCTTCTTTATCGCACTCTTCTTCCACAAAATTCAATAATCAACTTCAGGTCACATATACATCAACATAAAAGAAAAAACATTTACCAGGAAAAGTTTGTCAAGAAATGTGCATCTAACACTGACGGTAACTTCTTTTTCAGAGTGATATGCCTCTTGCTACATGATGAGAAGTGTTCAAGACGACATCAAAGTACCATAAATATATCTTCTTGTAAGAACTACTATGAAAAATCTTCTCAGAACTGTGACACAAACAAAAAAATTATGGAGAAGTGCAAAATTCTAAACGCGTCGTTATATAAACAACTAGGACCAATAAAAACGAAGAATTAAGACCAATGAAAACAGGTTTACAAAAAGGAAAGTTAAATATAACACCAAAAGAAAGGTGTAAAGCTATCGTCTTAAATTAAATACTTTAAACATATTAAAATAGTCCTGAAGTTGATCCCTTAAGAAATAAAGAAGTAACAGTAAAAAATAATATTTTTTAAGGAAAATTCTAAGCTCAAGAGGAGATAAATCTGAACAGATTGGTGCTAGAGTTATGAACCTTGTCACATAAGAGGTGGTTGAAGATAAGGAACATGTATTTAAATTATGAAGTTGATCCCTTAAGAAATCAAGAATTAACTGTAAAAAATAGTATTTTTTAAGGAAAATTCTAAGTTCAAGGGGAGATGAATCTGAAAATATGAACCTTGTCACATACAATGTGGTTCATTGTAAGTAACATATATTTGAAGTTGATACCTTAAGAAATCAAAAAGTTATAGTGAAAAATATTTTACTGCGCCTAAACTTTAATCTGAAATCTGGACGCGAACGTCAGCGCCGGGGCGAGTAAGACAGCTCTCCATATACTTTGTATAGTCAAGCTAAAAATGTCAAACATGTAGGACTTGAACTAGTGACCTCAAAATCAATAGGGGTCATCTACTAGTCATAACCAACCTCAATACCAAATATGAAGACTGTTGACCAAAGCATTCGTAAGCAATTGAGCAGACAAACATTTTTAACTCAAGGCCCCTGTGACCTTGACCTTTGACCCATTGACTTCAAAATGAAAAGGGGTCACTAAATGGTCATGACCAACCTCCATGCCAAATATGAAGACTGTAGGTCAAAGGATTCTTAGGTTATTGGGTTGATAAGCTTTTAAATGTCAAGGCCCCTGTGACCTTGACCTTTGACCCAGTGACCTTAAATGCAATAGGGGTCATCTAATGGTCATGACTAACCTCCATGCCAAATATAAAGACGGTGGGTCAAAGGATTGTTAAGTTATTGTGCAGAAAACTTTTTAATTCAAGGACCTTCTGACCCTGACCTTTGACCTTGTGACCTCAAAATCAATATGGATCATTTACTAAACATAACAAACCTTAATACCAAATATGAAGACTGTTGACCAAAGCATTCAAATGCAATTGAGCGGAAAAGCTTGTTGAAGTCAAGGTCCCTGTGACCTTGACCTAGTGACCTCATAAGTAATAATGAAGACTGGGTCAAAGGAATGTTAAGTTTTTGGAAGGACAAGCTTTTTGTTTAATCAAGGCCCCTGTGCCCTTGACCTTTGACCCAGTGATCTCAAAATCAAAAGGGGTCATCTCATAATCATGACTAACCTCTGTGCCAAATATTAAGAGTATGGGTCGAAGGATTCTTAAGTTATTGGGTGGACAAGCTTTTTTCAGTCAAGGGCCATTTGACCTTTGACCTGGTGACCTCACTAGGTGTCATCTACTTATAATGACCAATCTCAATACCAACTATGAAGACTGTGGGTCACTGGAATCTTAAGTTATTGGGCAGATAAGTTTTTCTAGTCAAGGCCCATGACCTTGACCCAGTGACCTCAAAATCAATAGGGGTCATCTACTAGTCATAACCAACCACAATACCAAATACGAGGAGTGTTGACCAAAGTATTCTAAAGCAACTGAGCGGACAAGCCAGTGAACGCCAGTGAACTCAAAAGCAATAGGGATCATCTAATGGTCATGACCAACATACATGCCAAATATGAAGACTGTGGGTGAAAGGAATCAAAAGTTATTGGGTGGACCAGCCTTTATAGTCAACATCCCTATCACCTTGACTTTTGACACAGTGACCTCAAAATCAATAGAGGTCATCTACTAATCATGACTAGCCTCCACACCAAATATGAAGACTGTGGGTCAAAGGATTCTTAAGTTATTGGGCAGACAAGCTTTTTAAACTTAAAGCCCTTGTGACCTTGACCTTTAGCTGGTGACATAAAAATCATTAGGGTTAATCTAATAATCATGACCAATCTCAATACCAAATATGAAGACTGTGCGTCAAAGATATCTCAAGTTTTTGGGAGGACAACCTATTTTTAGTCAAGGCCCGTGACCTTTACCTTTGACCCAGTGATCTCAAATCAATAAGGGTCACCTTATAACCATGACTTACCTCCATTCCAAATATGTAGACTGTGGGTCAAAGGATTCTTAAGTTATTGGGCTAACAAGCTTTTTTAGTCAAGGCCCATGTGACCTTGAACTTTGACCTGGTGACCTCAAATCAATAGGGGTCATCTAATAATCAGGACCAATCTCAATACCAAATACGCAGACTGTGGGTCAAAGGCATCTAAAGTTATTGGCGGACAAGGAAAAGCCGATGGACAGCTGATTCCAGTATACCCCGCTTACAACTTTGTTGTGCGGGGGTATAGAAAAATTCATGCACAAAATCATGGCACAATGCACAACTTGGCAAACAATTTTATAAATGTTCACTGAAATTTGTTAAGTGGTTTTGGAGATGAAGAATGGACAAACTAATTACGAAAAAATCAAGATACTATGCACAACTAGGCCTGGTGACAAACAATCATGTGAAGTTTCACTGAAATCTCCCCCCCCCAGCAGTTTTGGTACAAGCTTACTTCACTCGAAAATTAATCATTTAGGGTACATAACTGTGCCCCAAAAAATTCAAGTAGAAAATCAAGATACTAAGCACAACATGGCTACAAACATAATTATGCTGTGAACTTTCACTGAAATTTCCCCATTCCCAAGCTATTGGAGATGAAACATGGATAAGCTTATTTTACTTGTAAATTGACCATTAAGGAGGACAAGCTTATTACTTGAAAATGACAAATAAGAGACCATAACTGTGCTAAAAATAATTACGGGCAAAATCAAGAAACTATGCACTACTAGGCAAGGTGACACACAATCTTGTGAGAGATCAGTGAAATTTCCCCAGTGATTTTGAAGATGTAGAGTGGTCAAGGTTATTTTACTCGAAAATAGACCATTTTAAATCAAGCTTAAAATCAAGATACTTTAAACAACTAGGCATGGTAACAAACAATCCTTTGAAGTTTCACTGAAGTCCCTTCAGCAGTTTTGGAGATGAAGGGTGGCAGCTTATTTAACTCACAAACTGACCATTAAGGGGCAATAACAGTGAAAAAAAAATCCAAACAGAAAATAAAGATACGATATTAGTTTACCTTTTGAGAAACATAATTGCTCAAAATCAGGAGGTTTATTCTCATCATGGATTTCAGCGTCCATTTTCCATTTCTGTTTACTAAGACAATCCAAGTATTCAGGTTTTTTGTTGAATTCAGTTGAAGCAGATAGGCTCAAGTATGCCATCAACACCTAGAGGAATGAAAAATGAATTTATAAGATCTACATATTTAACAGACTTCATTTTATAAATAGTGTGTATGTTATGCCTCAATAAAATAAACATCAATTTCTTGCAAAGCTGTGTAGATTCACATTTGTGTGATTTATTTGTCACCTTAAGGGTGCAATAATTCATAATTATGTACTTTTTATTTGTTGATTTTCATTTCTGAGGAAGAAATACTAAATCGAAACTAGTAGAATGTGTTGTCTTGATTTTTTACATTTAAATATTAATAACTAGAAGGACTTTTGTCACAAAAACATATGTCTCCAAAAACCATGTATGGTCACTCATTGAAATCCCACCAGTAGCTTGACCTGTGAAAGACGAACAATATTTTTCTATTTATAGCTCTAACAGCCATTATGTGCAGCGAAGTGGAACATGCCAGTGATGTGCACAACTAAGGATGGTACTGATCACTCCTGTAAAGTTAGGTTAAAATCCCACCAGTAGTTTGACCTATGATGGCCGGACAAGATTTTTCTATTTTTAGCTCTGGTGGCCATTTTGTGCAGTGAAGCGGTATGTGCTGGTATTGTACACAACTAGGGATGGTACTGATCACTCCTGCAAAGTACCAGTAGTTTGACCTGTGAAGGCCTGACAAGAATATTCTATTTCTAGCTCTGACAGCAATTTTGTGCAGGGAAGCGGTAGTGCTGGTAATGTGCACAACTAGGGATGGTACTGATCAATCCTTTAAAGTTTGGTTGAAATCCCACCAGTAGTTTGACCTGTGAAGGTCGAACAAGAATTTTTTATTTTCAGCTCTGGCGGCCATTTTGTGCTGCCAAGCAGAAAGTGCACGATTGTGCACAAATACAGACAGACAGACGGACGCCAGGGGGTATAACATAATATGCCCTTTCGGGCATATAATAACTCTAAAATTAGGGAAGGCAGAGTTATGTTTTTTGCACTGCACTTCTACTCAATGAGATCTATCTACCTACAAAGTTTCTTGTTAATATCCCTTGTATTTTAGAGTTATGTCCAAGACAAAGTTCAAAGTGTAGAAATAAACAAAGGGCAATTACTCCAAAATTATAGTTCAAAGGGCAATTACTCCAAAATTACATTTTCTTTGCATTGTCTTGTACTCAATGAGATCAATCTACCTACAAAGTTTCTTGTTAATATCCCTTGTCGTTTTAGAGTTATGTCCCCCGACAAAGTTCAAAGTGTTAAATAAGCAAAGGGCAATAACTCCATAATATGGGATGGCAGAGTTACAATTACAATTCTTTTGCACTGCACTTCAACTCAATGAGATTTATCTACCTACAAAATTTGAAGTTGATATCTCTTGTACATTCTGAGTTATGACCCGGACAATAAATGTGCAACTAACGGATCAACCGACCATCAGCAGACTCAAGTATATCCCCTAAAACTTTGTTTGTCAGGTGTATAATCATCGTCGGATACCCACGATTGATAAACATGTTACATAACATGCAATCAACCGTGGGTAAAATGATTCATTTAATGAATCGATTTGCGTCGATATACAGCAACAGGTGCGTAAAATATCTACCAATGACATCGCGTTTAACAAATCTATATTCTTCAACAGCGGAGGTAAAAAACATTAAGAAAAAAAATGGCAGCGCCCACGGTTAAAAACTTTAGCACGTGTCTTGCTAAAATCAATGGCAAAAACTATCGCCAAATCAGTTCTTCTGCAAGCAGATATCAATCAGAAAGGAAAACATCATGCTGTAAAAGTAAATTATCTATACTTTCTTGCTGGAAATCGTTTAATTTTTCGATGTTGAACTTTACACGTCGTCTATGGTTGTCGCAATATTGTTCGTAATACCGAACGTCGTACAGAACGAGCGTTTTGATTGATTTTAATCGCCTCATGAAATCGTGACGCAGCCAATGAAATAGCTGCCTTTGACACACCTCTAATCGACTGAATATCGGCAAAAAATCCCACGGCTGATAAATGTTAATGGTTCGGCCGTGGGTATCCGACGATGGTGTATAATAAAAAATATAACCCTTGCAGTTTTCAAGATTTTTTTAAGTATTTTCTATATAAGGAAAAGCCATGACCCCCTGGGGCGGGATTATATTGACCCAAAGGCTTTTATTTGAACAAACTAAGTAGACACCCACTAGAAGATTTTTATGCTAAATATCTAAGCTCTAGCTCTTTGGGCTTTTGCGAAAGGTTTTTTTCTTTCGGATGCCATGGCAAATGTCAACATAACGTTATATTGGTTTAGTTTATAAAAATGTGTTCATTTTGGTCTTACACATGCTTAATTAAGTTTCTGACAGTATTTTTAAGTTCTTACCATCGATTTTCTCATGTAATTGATCTTTGAGCCACAACCTGAAAAAAATGATATAAAACAACAATTTGAAAACTTTAAATACATCCACACTAGAAACAATATTACAAGATGGATGCACTTCAACAGTGATACTACCTACTGTCTATACATGTTCAAGGTTTTCAATCCAATGAATTTTCTTCTTAAATACTTAGCATATCATAGTATTCATTATTCTATGTATTAGAGCCTTATATGATTTTGAATACGACGCATGATTTACTACGTATGACACAATTTATTTTGTGGGTCCTCAATATAAATACAGTAGAACTTCGGTAAGTCGAAGTTGAAGGGACTTGCGTAAAAACTTCGACACATCGAGAGTTCGACTCATGAATCGGTCTCAATTTCGTGACAAAATTTCCGCCATTTGACGTATACAAGGATGTTACAAAAGGCGCAACAATAGGAAAGGGGGATAACTAAACCAGCTTTTAGTAAATATTTCGGGTGTGATTTCACACGACACTGAGTCGCGGAAGTTTTCAAATGAAAGAGGTTTTTACTGTTTACTTTCAATAACAACTAAGACAATTTAAATGGTAACAATTAAAGCATTTTGTCACACATTTAAATGCATACAAAGGCTGTTTAAAGAAACGGTTGTGTAATTTACACCTGTCACACAAGTTGATCGGAAATTGTCTTCGCGGCCAGATAAGTTGTGAAAAATGTCTCGAGGTCAAAGGTGTCAAAATAATAAAAAAACTTTGACTTATTTGTGGTAAATTGTACTTGATTTATTCTTTACAGACCAGGAAAAAACTTCAACACATCAAAAATTCGACATATATATTTTCGACTCATAAATAGGTTTTTATAAGAAATAAATAGGGGAAAAATCGAGACTTTCAGTTTACATCACCACAATGCGAAAATCGACTACTCGAAGTTCGACTCATAGAAGTTCTACTGTACAAGAATATAAAAACATTCACATTAATCAGCAAAGCACTTGAGGACCCATTTAAATTTTTTTTGCTTCACCTACACACACACATGCACACACACAGAAGAATGGCTATATGCCATCGCATCACAGATATAGTGGTATAACTAGAGCTATCGCTGAATGCAATTCATAACCCAACCAATGTCCTTGACAGAAGACGACTTGGAAAGGTGGTTAAGGGAATATCTTTAGTGGCACAAATACATATACATAAAAAGACAAATTGTACAGGTAAAAGTATAAATATATATCGTCAAATCATGTTCAAAACAGTTACAAATAACCTTTCATTTTCCAAATGTACTAAAACAAACAAAAGAAGTGAAGTTAAGAAAATAGCATAATAATGTCAAAATGTAATTAAGAGTGGAAAAACTTTGTATACTGAGCTTACTTGTGACCCTTCATATATTATATAGTTTCAAGTGAATATTTTCTATGGTGTCAGAGCTATTAAAGTAAATGTAAATTTCTATGAAATATTTATAAGTGGTAAGTATGCAGTGTCTAATGAAATATTTACATGTTTTACTGGTAAGTATACAGTATCTTTATATATTAAAGTAGAAATAAATGGGAAAATAAATGTCCATATGTGACTGAAATTTTAGGTTAGTTCTTTAACAGTTAAGATATTGTGATAAATTATGAACTGAATAAACAAGTGAATATCTGTTCTAGTTTCAGAAACATTTAAGTATTAATGGTTATATCAGAACATTTTCTAAGCCTAAAAGGGACATTACTTGTGCCATAATTCAATGGAATTGTAGAATTTGTAGAAATTGTAAAAATGGACTTAACTTTGTCAAAAAACAATACAAACTTATCCCCCCCCCCATTTTTTAATTTTTTTTTTTTTAGTTATAAAACTTGACCGGCATATCTTACTTGCGACACTTCGTATAAATTTGAAGTTTCAAATGATTATCTGTTCTAGTTTTAGAAATATTCAAGTACTCTAAAATTTTCAGAACATTTTCTAAGTCAATTTTTGACCTTCAAAGTGTGGCCTTTGACCTTAAGCTGGCACAAGGGTAAGATGGGTTCTGCACATTGCCCAGTTGGGGTGAACATTTGAGTCAAGTTTGAAGAAAATCCTTTCTATTAGTATAGAATTATAGAGCGGGATACAACATATTGTCTAATATTTGATTGTATGTAAAATTTGAAGACTTAAAAAGGGCATAACTTGTCAAAATGCAATACAGAGTTATGAAACTTGACCTGCATATCTTACTTGCTGACACCTAATATATCTTTTAAGTTTCAAGCAAATACCTGTGCTAGTTCAGAAATTTCAAGTACATGTTAAAATTTAAAAATTTTCTAAGTCAATTTTTTACTTCAAGTGTGACCTTGACCTTAAAGCCGCAAAAATCCTTGCCCTGGTAGGGAGAATTTTGTAGGCGTGTTTATCAGATAAATCATGCAAAGGACGCTGTATAGTCTGATTTTATTGACCTGTCAATTTTGAATACATTATAGCACTCATTTAAATATTCGATTTCACTTCGGTTCTGTCCGTGTAGTTTACGAGAAATTAATATGGAGTAAATAACTAATGTTTTTGAAAAGTCACACCAGCTTAATGCATAGGCCATGTCAAATCCAGCGATAGCAGAGACGGTAGAGTGAATTGTCTAATATATGTCTAATATTAGGTAATGTAGTTCCCTCCACTTTTTGCCGTGTTTTAAAGGCCTACTCTTTTTTCCTTTATTTTTTGCACGTATATTTTCATGAAAATGGCCGAAGTGCTTCCAATATTGTCTAACACATATATAAATCAACTAAGAAATATTGTCTCAAAATTTTGTATTGTGTTTTAACGCCATTGAAATGGCATTTTCTAATTTTAATCTCCGAATTCATTAAAATTTTAATTCTGAAAGCATGTTATTTAAAAGGAATTTAATCGCTAAACATATGAAATCAAAACGAACAACAAACACAAGGGCAAATTTTTTAGGTTTCCCCGAATAATCGTTGAAATAGTTATAAGAAGAAGAAGAAGAAGGAAAAAAAAACAAAAAAACATTGGAGGTACCGGTCTCGATCTCACAACAATTAGGACACTTATAAATCATTAACCTGTAGCTTACCTATTCCGCTATACCTGCTCAGTATAATTGCTCCATAGGCACAAATTATATTTAATCAAATCTCACTGAGTACATCTCACGGAAATTACCGAAAATCTTTCGAAGATTAATATATTTTGTGCATTGACTGTGTAATTAGTATGGAATTGACAGGTTAATAAAACCAAACAATACCTGTGCTAAATTTAGCTGATGTAAACAAACACTAATAGGCAGACGATTACTGATCAGCAGCTCCCTTCCTAGAGTAATATTTCAAGTTTCTACTGGGAAAGTTAACACTGCCACGTGTATTTGTTTTACAACCTGCAGTTCATGACCCCATTTACTCCGCCCCGGGATTTTCAAATTTTTGACAGTTAACTGATTTTTTTTTTCACAAAGTACATTTAAGTGAATCTTTTGTGATATTTTCTCTGCCATTTTATTTCAAATGTTGCAAAGAAGTTATACAAAAAGTTTTTAGGCAAAATACTTCTTGGTTATTTTACTATTTCAAAAAAGGGCTGTTAGATGTGAAGCATGTCAAAAATACCATGAAAATCTGCCCCAGCGCCATCTAGTGGCTTAAATAGTCAAGTTGCAGGTTTAAGCCGGCACAAAGGTAACATGGGTTCTGCACATAACCTTGTTGAGATGAACATTTGAGTAAAGTTTGAAGAAAATGCTTCCATTAGTATAGGATTTATAGAGCGGACAAGACATATTGTCTAATATTTGATTTTATGTAAATTTGAAGACTTAAAAAGGGGCGTAACTTTGTCAAAATGCAATACAGAGTTATGAAACTTGACCTGCATATCTTCATTGTGACACTTCATACATATTTTAAGTTTCAAGCAAGCAATTTTTGACCTTCAAGTGTGACCTTAAGCCGGCAAAAGGGTAACATGGGTTCTGCACATAACCTTGTTGAGGTGAACTATTTGAGCCAATATTAAAGAAAATCTTTCAATTAATGTAAGACTTACAGAGCGGACACGACATACTGTCTAATATTTGATTGTTGACTTGATTTTTTTTTGGATATGTTTGATATTTGACCTTCAATTGTGACCTTGACCTTGAGCTGACACATGGGCAACATGAGTTCTGCACATTCCCTTGTTGAGGTGAACATTTGAGCCAAGTTTGAAGAAAATCCTTCAATTGGTATAGGGTTTATAGAGCGGACACGATAATGGAGACGGACAGAAGGACCGACGCGACAAAACGAATCCATTATAGCCCCCCCCCCCCACTTTTTGTTGTGGCGGTATAAAAAGTATTAGCTTTTAAACAATCTAACAAACAACTTAATTTGTAAATACAATTGTAATACATTTTCATAATGTATTTTTTTATTGAATGATTATAAAAATACCACAGGAAGCTATTTTATGTTTAAATGCTTGTTTTGTGCCGTTTTTAATTTTGAGCCTATATATAGAAGTATTTCTATGATTTCTAGATCTCAATATCTTTGATACTTGAATTACCTAAGTACATCATATCAATTATGGCAAAGTACCAGTTTCATTCAACTGACATAAAACAGCCTGGTCAAATGTCTGTGCAATACAAACAAGATAGCATTGTGAATCAAAGCACTGAAAGTACTGAAGTATACATTGCTTGATAATATAATCCATTTTTGTCATCAAGGCCATGTTGATCTTAACCTACTGACCTCAAAAACAATAGGGGTCATCTTCTGACCAAGGTCAATGTCCCTAACAAGTGACTCACAACAAGGCTTTTTTCTTCAAAAGTTACAAGGAAGATGTGATGTTCCATCTTGGTATTGCTAGGAAAGCTGATAGATGAGCAATAAAGAAATCAATTTTTGATTCACTTGTTAAATGGACTGCAGAATAGAATATTGAAACAGTAATATTGAGTCTTCAGTGATGCTATCTAATAAAAGACATGACCTGGCTTGAACTCTATACAAAGTCAATTAATTGAGTCATCCTACAAGACTTAATTACCATATTATAACTTACATCCTTTTGTATAGCTTTCCATGTTACAAATCTATGTACTCTGTACTTTGATGCATTAACATATATATTCTGGTGTGTTGTATTCATCTCTACACATTAATTTTCAAATTCATTACTTTATCGTTTATCAATAAAAATGAAATCTATAATCAAAACAATTCAAATGTACTGTAATATTTTCATTATTCAATAATTGTTACATATAGTCTTCATATACGAGGGTTGTTCGGGAAGTTCTGAGAATTGTTTTATAGCACACGTTGTAGTCGGGTTAGCGTAAATATAAATATATACGCATTTATTTCAATATACCGTAATAATTCTATTTAGCGCCTGGGCTTTTATTAGAATCATAGACTATTCGAAAGTTGGGGATGGGCGTTAATTGGAGACGCATCTTCATAAGACAGACTAATTTTCTAAGCAAGGCTTTATAAATCCACTCGCCTCATAACTATAAGAAGAAATCGAATCCGAAGATAGAGAGGATGTTGATTAATAATTGCAGACAACGCTAAAGTCGATTTCGGTATCGTAACATACCGCCTAAAGTCTGTTCTTTTCCGCACTTTTATACCGTGCATCTAGAGTCCGGTATCCGAGCACGGGAATAAAAAATAAGCCTCACGTATTTTTACTGCAAAAATATTATGATTTTTTCCAAACGAAATATTCATGTTAGGTTACCAATTAACTCTGTAATCTGGGATGTTCTATACAATTCAAAAAGTCAGTGAAATATTTCGTGTCCGATCATTATGAATTTTTTATCCGCAAATATAATTGTGCACAATTTTCATACCTTTTTCCCCGCAAAAACATTATTGATTATAACAGATAATGAGAATAAATCACTGAGATTTTTAATGTCACAAAAAATAAAACACATGTATACATGTAAGCATAATCAAATGTATTTTTTAATGATCAGGATTTCGATCTCAATAAGTAAATCTAGCGATCTGCATTCAGTCCTTTTGAAAACGGACGCCGTTACTCATCTATTTCGGCACAGAATTCCTTGAATAATTTTGTAAGAGTCTGGCATAATCACTCCGGTACATAATGTCCAACAACAGAATTTAATTTTTTTACAATACATGTATAAGCTTAAATGTCAATGCTCTTCATCTGTCATGTTTGAATCACTCCCATCACTGTCGTACCGGACGTTGTCATAAACGGCTTCTGCACTCGCTACATCATTTTGGTCAAAACCTAGAAAGTGATGCAAAGGAATCAATACACATCTACTTGTGAAATGAAGACAGTATTCTTTTTTTTTATTTTAGTCTGGACACCGGGAAAGGAGCAGAATTTCCATGTTGTAAAAATGTTTAACATTGAGCATGAAAGATTTATGGCAAGCCTTATAACAATTTTATGCATAACTCTCAAGGGTCTTAGCTTACCAAAATTGTAACAGACAGCACATACTTATTATACGTTCAACAGCCTAATTTATTTACTCTTTGAGCGCTAAGAAAATTTTCGTCTGCTAAAAATGTCGTCTGCTAAATGAAAAGTTTTAACCTATATTCGCAGCATGCCGAAAAGAAATGTGTCTGAATATCATACAACTTGGAACCTGACCAGACGCCGAGTTACTCGGTGTCCAGTCTGGTTCCAAACTGTTTACAAAGGCCTTTCAAATTTGCCGCCAACGTGCATAGAGTAAAGAATGTTTCACAAACCTGGAAACTCAAGTTCTGCGTCGCTGTCGCTGTCACTACTGTCAGAGTTCCACAGAGAATCGTCCTCGGTGCCATCTAATGCATTTGAAATGCCTACTTTCTTAAAGCTCTTGACAATAAGAGCTTCTGACAATCTGTCCCAGGATTCTTTGACCCACTGAAGAAGAACTTTGTTAGTTGGCTTCCTCATTTTGCCTCCGGCTGTAAAGGTGTGATCTCCATTTACCATCCAGTTGTCCCACTTGTCTTGAATAAAGGCCTTAAAAGGTTTATTCCAGCTAACATCTGCAGGTTGTAAGATGCCCGTGCAACCACCAGGGATCACGACCATGTCGGAGTTGGCGCCAAAATCACTACGGCGGGATACCATTGACTTTACGTCATCAGTTCTATGTGCCCGAAAAGCGTCCCAAACTAGCATCTTTCGTGTGTCCTCCCGTCGCCAAACCTGAAGCACCCACCATTTTATAATATTTTCATTTACCCAACCATTATCGGACATTCTAACGAGCACACCCGGTGGTACGTCGGAAGCAGGGGGGTCTCTTTTTCCTTTAAGAATGACCACTGGCGGTAATTTCCTGCCGTCAGCCATAGCAGCGAGCATAACCGTCACTTTCTCTTTTTCGTGCCCTGTTGTGCGTATGATGACGGATTTCTCACCCTTATGGTGAAGAGTGGAATTTCCAGGCATGTCAAAGTACACCGCTGTTTCGTCCATGTTTCCAATGCATTCCATTGGATAGCTCCGCAATTTTCTCATTCGAATAACGAATTTGTGAAATGAGACTATCTTGTCTTCAACATGTTCTGGCATTCGTTGAGCTACGGTCGTCTTTTCACGCATTGAAACGGAATGGCGCTTCATCCACTTTTGTAGCCATCCACGGCTGCCCTTAAATGTTAGATCCCCACTCACAATGAACCGCCGCTGCGCTTCCAGGATCAGCTGTTTGCCGGTTATTCGTATGCCACTCGATCTTCGTTCACTAAACCATTCAAAAATATCCCTGTCTAACTGTTCATTTTTCACTTTTCGTCCAGCGCCCGGGAGACGTTTCACAGACATTAAGCTTTCTCCGAATCGTCCAGCATCGAACTGTTTAATCCATTCTCTTATTCTTTTTCGATCAATGGCGAATTTTCTACTTGTTTCCGAAATAGTGTGGTCTTTTGCATATTTAGCGACATTTATTTTAAATTTCACAGTATATGACTCGTGTTTCCCCATGATGTTAAAAAAAGTAAGAATAGTTCTAACCGATTTTACTGACACAAGCATATATGTTCTTTAAGGGATTGGTGCGGGATTTTGATATAAAAAGACAATCTACTATTGTTCAAAATAATTTTAATCAGAACTAATCTCCCATGTTGGGCCCCAATACATTGAACCACGCGGGTTGACCTTGCTGACGTAATGAAATAGGCGCGTGAGTTTTGGCATCTCGGAATGGTTATTTTTATACATGTATATATCTTATACACAAAACACATTGAATTATGGCAACACCTATGCTTGTGTCTATAAAATCTGTTATTAAGGGATATCACGTTTACAAATATACATGCCCAATCGGAACTATACTTCAGTGTAATTTGGAACCAGAAAATGAACATAGTGATAGCGCAATTATCGTAAAAAATAATGGATCTGTTGTTGGACATATACCGGAGGGATTATGCCAGCCTCTTACAAAATTATTCAAAGATGGACTTATTATAAAGATCAGTGTACAATTTGAATGAAAAGCAGTACGAAAAAAGAACCTCGGCCGAAAAGTAATCTTTGCTGAATCGAAAAATGCAGTTGTACGCAATTCAATGTCACCTATCGACGTCATGTTGTTTACTCAGTGGCTCTGGGCAACAACTTTAAAACAATGTTGATCCGTTGAGAATTTAAATAACGTTATGATATTTTCATGAAATGACGTCATGACCAGCGTTTTGACGCGCATTTTTACGTTATCAAAATTACGAAATATTACTAGTGTAGCGCGTTATACCTTTCTTTAGAGTCGGACTGCTCCGGTGCGGCGTTATAGTGTTGCTATGGTTACTGCTATTTCCGGCTATTGTTGCCTGATTCTATTCAATTTTTAGGAATAGTTCTGTGATATGCTAATCTTAGTATGTGCAAAATATTACGTCTTAGAAACAAAAAATATAGGAGATATGACAAAATTCTCAGAACTTCCCAAACAACCCTCGTTCAACCTTTCCAAGAAATTCATTTATATTGGACAGCAAGTTAACAAGGTTTTTTCTTTTTTTCCATAATCAGGCTGTGTTACCAACTTCTTAACTTTAGATGAACCATTCACAATATTGAGATAAAACATTTTTTCTATTTTTTGGCTACTGTGACCTATTTCTGATTTTCAACCAAGGTGATTCATGTTCAAACTCGAGCAAAACCTTTCACACACATTCTTACGATGTTGTGTGACAATTGGGGCAAAAGTGTGACCAGTAAAGTGTTAACAAACTATATGACCAGTAGAGTGTTAACAACTAAATGTCTTCGCCGGATACACATGGTTGATAAACATTTAACATGACATAACTGATAAAATTTAATGTAAATGGTTCGGCCATGGGTATCCGACGGTGTGGACAGACCACAGTTGACATAAGATGAATGACCGACATTCAACAATTCTAAAAGCTCACCCTGGGCCAGCCTATATGTTTCACCACGGAAATATATAGTAAGATAATAAAAATGAATACTGCGTAATGATTTAGATGATGTGTAGCCATTATATCAGCAATAAATTATTGCTTTTCTATATATGTTCTTTACTCTTTTGAAACTACGCAAGTTCATATAGCATATAAATATAAAACGACTGCAGGGCCCTCAATCCAATTTGGGGGAAGCGGGTCGCTACCCTCAGCAGGGGGAATTTTGGTGTATCGGGGGAATTTTCCTCTTTTTCTTTTATGGTCAAATATCAAATAAACATATTTTAAATATCAGCTGTTTTTTATTTACATGCATATTATTTTTAAAAAAAAATCCCAAATAGGTAACACTAAACTGTTCAGAAGTGATTGATAAGATTTGAAGACAAGTTTTTAACACCTTAAACCATCAGATCTTTATGCTGCTTATCTTTCTTTATGATTCACACCCCCCCCCCCCCCAAAAAAAAAAAAAAAAAAAAAAATAAAAAAAATAAGCATTTAGAAACACATTCAGACAAATGTCTCCATTTCCAGTAATATGAACAATACATGGACATAAAGTAAATTCTATTCATAAACTACATTTCTAGTGTTCTAACACCCCTTTTATAAGACAAAGCTTCCTTTTCTTGACTTTGGAAAACATTCGTAAAAATCGGCATCGCGAAAATATGTGACAAATGAAAATTTGTTTGTTTTCTGTTTACACATCCACAATTCTAGTTGTTTCTGATGTAAATTATATAAAATTAAATTGATTGTTTATTATAAGATCATTTTTCCTCAGTTATTTAATAAAATATCATGAAAACAAAACTTACAAGTTTGTAATTTACGGCAAAATTTACCGTGGTTGATGTAACATTTGAAGACAAAAAAAAAAATGATTTCATGAATAAACAAATTGAAATCAAATTGTTGATGGGAATTGTGATTTTTTCTGCATATTTCTGTTGAAATTTTAGCATTTTTACAGGATGAAAGGCCAATATGTGACGGTAGATTTTGGGGGAAAAAACAAACGGAAACGTGCAGACATGTACTGTACGATATTCCATTTACAAAATAAACGTCAAATAGATGGATTTTTATTTAAAAAACAACATTAGTTTTCATTTTTTCTCTTTAATACTTTATATGTTTTGAGGGGGAATTTTTACCTCTGTTAGGGGGAAAAAAACATACTATTTTAGTGGGGGACTGCGGCCGAATATCGGCCGCAGATTTGGTTGATCGAGGGCCCTGGACTGCTAGATTATTTTTTTACTATAAACAAATAAAAAGTAAAAGTTAATTATTTAAACGATTGAAAAGTCTAATTTGATGGGTATTTTTATTCATATACCTTTCTTATCGCGCACAAATGTGGTTTTCGGCTTTCCCATGTTTTTAATGCTGACAGTTACATAGCCGAAAAAACACAAGTTTTTCATACTGTATTTATTACAAAAAATAACTGACATTTTACAAAGGTAATAAAATTTATGTACTAGTTATTCATTTAAACCGTTGAAAAATGTATTAAGCAGCACTTTATTAAATATATCTATTTTATCGCAAGTAAAAATGTGTGTTTTTTGGGGGTTTTTATTGGCTTTTCTACGTTTTTGACGCTAGGCAGTAACATTGCCGAAAAACACTTTCATACAAAAATTTCTGATATTTTACATTGCTAACAAATATAATGTTATAATCATTCATTTAGACGGTTGAAAAATTTATTTAATAGTTCTTACTTTAAATATGTCCATTTCATCGCCCGTTAAATGTGTGTGTTTTTCTTGGCTTTTTCCATGTTTTTGACACTAGACCATTACGTAGCCTAAAAACACTTTCATACTGTATTTATAAAAATAATATCACTGACATTTTCCATTGGTAACAAAAGAATGTAATAGTTATTCATTTAAAAGGTTGAAAAAAAAATTTAATTGCGCTCTTGTTTTAACTACGATTATTTTATCGCCCGTAAAAATGTGTATTTCGGCTTTTCCATGTTTTTGACGCTATCTAGACTGTTACGTTGCCGAAAAACACTTTCATATCACATTAAATACAGAATAGAATCATTCTCTAATTTACAATGGTTGCAAAAGGAAAGTAAATTTTTATCATTTAAAGGATAGAAAAACGTAGATAAAAATATTTTTGTTGGAATTATACCAATTGTATTGAAGTAAAAAGTGTTTTTCGGCTTATCCATGTTTTTTAAGCTTACCCATTGAGTTTCCAAAAACATTTTTATAGTGTGTTCTTTTCCATATAATGCTGACAATTGATAAATTTATTGATCGGAAGTTTGAAAAACAGTTTCTCTAGTGATTAAAATGGAAATTAGCATTTTTTATTGCCTCAGGCATGTGTTTATCGGCTTTTCTATGTGCGACGCAGGCTCAGTGAACACTTTCATCAGGGGTATATATGGATACAGAAAATAAGCTATTTTCGCGAAAATAAGATCACGGCTACGAAAATAAGATTTATTTTTAAAATAGTGCATTTATTCATTTAAATAATTATGTTAATTACATATTAATGCATTCTTTAAATGATTTTACTGCAAATTGAAATTTCAGAACCCAAAAAATATTTAAAAAAGTGAAGTTTGAGCCGAAAATACCATTGTACGCAAATAGCTCATATCTCCATGATAAGCGAAAATAAGATCAGGTCTACGAAAATAAGATTTATTTTTATATAATGTATTAAAAACGTATTTTTGTTGTTATTAAATAATTTGTATGAATGAAATAATAAAGAATAAACTGTTTTGTAATGAAATGTAAGACGTTTGTCAGGCAAATATGGTTAATATCCAGGGCCAAAAAAACCTTCTTTGTAGAGGCCGAATATAGGCTGCTTCCCCAACCAAACTAGCCTCATTTTTACCCCAGTTTGGTCCTCTAAATTCCCCAGTCTTTTGAAATTCCCCATAGAATTTAGAACAAAATTATATAATAGTGTTGAATTTAAAGGTCTTTTACTGCCTTATTAGTATTTCCCAGTGCTTTTTGCTTTTCTATTTTCAAGAGCTGGTTAAAAGTTTGTGTTAAATTTGAGACCCCTTTTCCCATAGTATGCCAAGATCACGCATATTTTCCCCAAGAAAAAGGCTTCCCCAAAAATGGTGTTTTGGCCCTGATATCCCAAATCAGGTATTTATATTAATGTTAATATACATACCTGCCCAAATATAGTAATAACCAAGATGGTGTTTACGAAAATAAGATTTACATGGTTCATAACTTATATTAAAATAGTATTAACTTTATTTTTTAATGATTGTGCAAATAAGATTGAAGATTTAATTAAAACCATTTTAATATAAGTTATGAACCATGGTAACAACTAACAAATCTTATTTTCGTAGTCGCCATCGGAAAACAAAACACACGCAAATCCAAGGTGCACAGCTTCACAGTGATGTTGACTAACATTCCTGTAAAGTTGGATGATTCTAACTCAAGCACTCAAGGTACACATAACACAACAGTTTTTACTAAGTCAAGGGCAATTATTCTAAAAATACTGAATAAATCCACAATCAAACACCAAGGTGCACAATTACATAATTATGCCAACCAGCATTTTTGTAAAGTTTCAAGACTCGAGGTCAAATTCTTCTTGAGATAAACACGACACAAGTTGAAAATTGCAAATCTTTACTTATTCAAGGGCAATAACTCTAGATGCACTTACAAATCCATAAACAAAACCCTGGTTCACAAGTACACATGCTGACCAACATACCTATAAAGTTTCATGACTTTAAGATAAATACTTTTTGAGCTACATGCAAAACAAATTGAAAATTGAAAATTTTCACTTAGTCAAGGGCAATAACTCTGCCAAAACAGAATGAATCAACAATCAAAACACCCAGGTGCACAACTTTCCATGCTGATCAACATTCCTAAAGAGTTTCATGACTTTATGTCAAATATTTTTTGAGCTATGTGCGACACAAAATGAAAATTGTAAATTTTTACTAAGTCAAGAGCAATAACTCTACAAATACTGACAAAACAGAATAAATCCACAAGCATAACCCCAGTTACACAATTACACATCCTGGGCAAGATTCCTGTAAAGTTTCATGACTTGAAATACTTTTTGAGCTACATGTGACACAAGTTGTAAATTGCAAGTTTTTACTAAGTCAAGGGCAATAACTCAACAAATACTGAATAAATCCACACAAAAATATGCAGGTGCACAACTACACATGCTGAGAAACATTCCTATTTATTAATACACACCAATAAATATACAGTCTACTCCACTTATAAAGAGATCGGTTTTAACAAGATACCGCTTACAACGTACATTCTACTGTGTCCCGGCCTTTTTCCTTCTATTTTCCTTTCACTTTTTATCGTTTATAACGAGATCGGTTTTAGCGAGATATTGGTTACAACGTACATAATTTCGCCGTCCCATGCGTATTTTTCAGAATTTTAACGAGGTCACTTCTTCTGCACTTCGTCTGCATCAGTTTGTCACCTTGGGAAAACAATGATGATCAATAATAATGGTCAATTAAGGAAGAAATTATTGACGCGGGACGAGATAATGGGTCGAGCAATTAGCGATCAAATGTGTCAGCCTTGTTTTGTCAGAGCTCCGTGCTAAATTGTCCTTAAGGTGACGAGATGTCATAACAAAACAATTTCATTGAGTGATTTGCACAAGCGGCTAATTTCTTGCGGTGTTATTCGGTGTTTGTGAGAAATGCACTGCGTGACTTTTGAACACGAATTTTAAAATGTTCATATTAATGAAAAAACACACGCGGTTAGACGTAGGTGTGTGTTTTCATGTTTTGTTTAAATTCTATGATAGCTAGATATATTAATATACATGTATATTTAAATAAAACAAAACGTCTGATTGCAAAGAGTTACCTCCCATTATATACTCTTCAAAAAGGATGCACGCGAAAGCGAAAGTAGAAATAAATGATGCTCGACGGTGTCAGATTTCTCAATTTGTTCTGTCCCGGTTATAACGAGATACGGTTATAACGAGGAATCATCCGAAGTCCCGACGATCTCGTTGTATCCGGAGTGCACTGTATATAATTATGGTCATTTAATGCACAAATCAGTGAAAACTCATTAATTAAACCTTCAAGGTCAAGGTCATAAAAGAGCCAAGGTCAATTTGAGTTTGATAATCATAAAGGTCTTGTCCTAAAGAATGTTCTGTTATAATATGAAGTAAATCCATTCAATAATAGCAAAGTTACAGCCAGTTACAGCCAAAAAAATGAAAATTTTAATAATTTGACTTTCAAAGTCTGTTTGTTTTGTTTGTTTCAATTTACGCCTTTTCCCAACAGTATTTTAGTCATAAAGGCAACCTTCAAAGTCAAGGTCATTTATGAGAGAAGGTCAAGGTCTGTCTGGTTATTTTAAAGGGCTACTAAAGGGTTGGTGTGGCCAAGTATGAAGACAATACACCAAGAAATAAAAAAGTTATGATCCAGGTACAAGTTTGCGGACGGCAAAGGCAACGCAGCCAGGACTAGAATAATACCTCTACTTTTTTTCAAAATAAAAGTAGAGCTTAAAATGCTACGACAAATGGACGGAAAGACACCAGGGGTATAACATAATTAAAGCAAACATTTTAGGGCATATAATTAATGTACTCAATATAAGTGATCATCCTATGAAGTTTGACCGTTGTAAAACTGTTAACAATATAAAGGTCATTTGATATTGACCTTTGACCTTGTGACCCCAATATAGATATGGATCTTTTATTCAATATAGGCAATCATCCTATGAAGTTTGGACTCTGTAAGCCAAATGGAACTTGTGTTATGCTCCAGAAAGCACAATTTTCAATGTTAAAGTCATTGTGACGCTGACCTTTGATCTTATGACCCTAAAATCAATAGGGATCATGTATTGGACATGGCTGTTCATTCCATAAAATTTTACAGCTGTAGGTTGATTAATACTTAAGTTATTATGCAAAAACCGTTTTCAGTTTTAAGATAATAGAGACCTTGACTTTTGTCCCTGCAACTCCAAAATCTGTAGGGGTCTTCTATCCAATATGGACAATCATCCTATGGAGTTTGAATATTAAGGGCCAAATGGAACTTAAGTTATGCTCTGGAAACTGTTTTCAGTTTTAAGGTAATAGTGACCTTGACCTCTGACCTTGTGACCCCCCAAAATCAAAAGGGGTCTTCTACCCAATATGGACAATCATCCTATGAAGTTTGAATATTGTGGGGTAAATGGAACTTTAGTTATACTCTATACTCTAAACTAAATTGCTAACAGACGGATGGACGCCAGGAGGTATAACATAATATGCCCAAAATTGTTTTGGGCATATAAAAATGTTTAACCATTCACTCAGTTAAGGACAGAAAATAGTACAAACAAGAGGGCCATGATGGCCCTGAGGTCGCTCACCTGTATATAGGCCCCCGGAGCGGGGCCAGTTAAAACCCTAGGGCTTTTATTTGAACAAACTTGGAAGACACCCATTCGAAGATGTTTCATGATGTTTAGTTTTTACTACACACATATAATGTAAAACAATGACCAAACCCCCCCCCCCTGCCAGGGCCAATTTTAACCCAATGGCTTTTATTTGACCAAACTTGGTAGACAACCATAAGAATATGTTTCATGCTAAATATCTAAGCTCTAGTTCATTGGGTTTTTTAAAAGTAGATTTTTATGTTTTTACTATACAAATATAGTTAAAAACATTGACACCCCAGGGGCAGGGCCAGTTTTGACCCTAGGGCTTTTATTTGAACAATCTTTGTAGACACTTACTAGAAGATATTTCATGCTTAATATCAAAACTCTAGCTATTTAGATTTTTTCAAAGAAGATTTTTGAAGTTTTTGCTATACACATATAAGGAAAATCAATGAACCCAGGGGCGGGGCCAATTTTGACCCCAGGGAATTTATTTGAACAAACTTGGTAGACACCCATTAAAACATGTGTCATGCTAAATATCTTAGCTCTAGCTCTTTGAGTTCTTTAACAGAAGATTTTTTAAGTTTTTACTATATGCATATAGGGAAAATCAATAACCCCCTGGGGCTGGGCCAATTTTGACCCCAGGGCTTTTATTTGAACAAACTTGGTAGACACTCATTAGAAGATGTTTCATGCTAAATATCTTAGCTCTAGCTCTTTGGGTTCTTTAAAAGAAGATTTTATAAGTTTTTACTATATGTAAATAGGGAAAATCAATGACCCCCTTGGGCGGGGCCAATTTTGACCCCAAGGCTTTTATTTGAACAAACTTGGTAGACACTCACTAGAAGATGCTTCATGCCAAATATCTAAGCTCTAGCTCTCAGGGTTTTTTAAAAGAAGATATTTAAAGTTTTTTCTTTTGGTTGCCATGGCAACCAGAGTTCTGCAAGGAATTAAATTCTTTGAACAATTTTTAAAGGTGACCACCAAAGGAACATTCCTGTGAAGTTTGGATGAAATTGGCTTAGTGGTTTATGAGGAGATGTCATTTAAAGTAAAAGTTTACGTACGTACGGACGGACGACGGACAAAAAGTGATCACAAAAGCTCACCCTGTCACTTTGTGACAGGTGAGCTAAAAATGTAAACACATATAATAACATGTAATAACATACAACTTGACAGAGTCATAACGTTTTGTAATTGTTGGCAAGTCATTATATAATTTTCTACCTTTTACCTTAAACTAACTCGGAAATGTTTATGAACTTCGTTAGACTATGCTTTTTTTTGCCCTACGCACATTGCGCATGTGCGGGAAAATACTCAGGTACTTCGGGTCGATTTTTCATAGCTACGGACCACGTCGTAAAAAGGTCTATATACCCCACCCAAACTTCGTTTTTGGGGGTATAAATATTTTTTGATAGTCAGGGGTATCAAGCTGGGGGCAGGATCTAACACCCAAGCATCTGTGGTTTATCATATTAGAACACCCCTTTCTACAAAAATTTCTTTATGTTCACATGAGTGGCTCTATACACAGGTTTAATTGTAAAATTAAATCTTGTAAAATGTTATAAAAAAAAAAAAAAACCAAAAAAAACACCAAAAAAAACAACAGGGATCTCAGGAAGGTCAGAATTTCACATGGCAGACTGTTTGGCCAAAATTTTCATGAGTCATATCAGTTTTTTCTTGTGTTATTTTTCTACATGAATCATTTTCATGTTTCAAAAATTACTGTTTGGGAAGTCATTTTGAGCAGATTTTCAAGTTTAAATTGATAATATTGTGAGGTTAGGTAATTTTTAAATTACGTAAGCTTCTTCCTTAGTCAACAATATGATAAAGATAATTAAGTATTACTAGCACCATGGATAATTACCATAATTATTGTTCCATTTTCACTTACATTTATTGAGGTCAATATCACATGTGTACATGTATAATTTTAGAAATCATAACATGGGAGGTGATATTTACATAAATACTGAATGTCATGCCATAATACTTCACAAATAGTTAATAAAATACCTGTTTCAACGAAGCACACCTATAATTGTATTCATCTTCACTTCTTTGTTATGAAATACGAGTTTATGTTACAAAATTTCTCAATTTCTTGTGCATGGCGGCCATTTTGTCATACTTTCGGTTTAGTTCTATTTATAATCTCAACTCGAGGTCAGATTGATACAAATGTTTTCTGAGGCAAAGTTGTTGAATGGACTAATTGATATGCATTATTTATTGATTTGAATTGTATGTTTGTTCTAAGAATGAAATATTATGACATATTTATTTTATATTGTAACCTCGAACCACCTACATTGTAATTTGCGTACCATAATATTTTGGTACTCATTTGCATACGCAACGTTTGTATCCCAAAACATCACTTTGCCTCTGTCCTTACTGTAGAATAGATGTACAAAATTTTGTCTCATCTAAATCTTTCATAGGTTTCAATAAAAGTTTCATTCATTGAAAAAAATTCATCTTGAAATGTATCCTAAAATATATGATTTTTCCAGCAAACCGAAAGGATGTAAAAATAATATCCGTACTGTAAATTAAACTTTTATCTAAATCAGCTAATTTTTGTGAAAAAAATACAACATTTTTTATTCACTTTCATTTCTTTGTGAAATATCTTACACAATAAAATGTGCAAGTCATTGTCAAGAACCGAAATATTTTACAATTGTATTTCGGAAATGACATAGTCTCCTTTCTGATGGTGTTACGAAATTAATGGAAGAATCCATTATTGAAAGGGGAAATCAACTTCAATGTAGCTCTCAAATTTCTGCTATTCTGATTGACTCTGTTTTGAATTAACATTCACATTCAACAACCTTTTCATCTTTCTAATACTTAAACAGAAAAATCTTCATAACAATGTCTGTTGAGACAAAAAATACAAGATACACTATCTCAATTTAACCCTACAAAGAAAGTCTATATAACCTTGCAATAAAAAAAACCTTTAACCCCCAAACAGAGACCAATTTTCAACTCTAGACCATAATTTGAATATACTTTGTAGAAACCAACAAGCTAATGCCTAGTGAGAAATATCTAAGCTCTAGCCCTTTCCATTTTGAAGTAGAAGAACTTTTAAGTTTTTTCTTTTAGTTGCCATAGCAACCAGGGTTTAGCATGGAATGGCATTCTTTGAACAAGCTTGATAGAGCTTCATACAAAGAGTATTCCTGCCAAGTTTCATTAATATTGGCCGAGTGGTATTTTAGAAGATGTCATTTGAATAAAATGTGGCCGGACGCAAATGATTGGCCATCCTAAAAGCTCACCTGCACTATGTGCAAGGTGAGCTAAAAATGGAAGTCATAGTTGTGTAACTTGCCCAATCATGTACATAATGTGTTGATAAGTGTGTGAAGTATGAAGTCATTGGTATAGGTAGTACTTAAGAACAAGAGGGCCAAGATGGCCCAAGATTGCTCATCTGACCCATGGAACTCATCCGAACAATTACCAAGACAAGCATTCTGACCAAGTTTCATGACAGGTGAGTCAAAAATATGACCACTAGATTGTTAACAAAGATTATCCATATTTGAGCAGTGTGAGCTAGTTTTTAACCCCATGTGACCCATATTCGAACTTGACCTAGAAATCATCAAGACAAACTTTCAGACCAATTTCAAAAATACTTGGATCAAAACAGTAGCCACTAGAGTGTTAACAAGATTTTTCTATTTTTAGCTCCTGTGACCTAGTTTTTCATCCGAAATGACTCATGTTCGAACTCATCCAAGCTATTACCTAGATAAGTATCCTGACCAAGTTTGATGATAATTGAGGCAAAAATGTGACCGCTAGAGTGTTAACAAGATTTTTCTATTTTTAGCTCCTGTGACCTAGTTTTTCATCCGAGATGACCCATGTTCGAATTCATCCGAGCAATTACCTAGACAAGCATCCTTACCAAGTTTGATGATAATTGATTCAAAAATGTGACCACTAGAGTGTTAACAAGGTTTTTCTATTTTTAGACGACGGACATTCAATGATCCTTAAAGCTCACCCTGAGCTAGCTCACTCTGAGCTAGCTCGGGTGAGCTAAAAATCCAACTTGTCGTTTTAGGTTAACCTTGTACGGACGGACGGACGGCCGTACTGACAGATAGATGATGGAGAAGTGATCCCTATATGTTGCCACTACTGCCAAGAGGTGTGTACAATCTCCAGTCTGCCATCTATCCATATATCGGGTTTCATAAAAATATTTATAGTAGTTTTTGCGTTATCATCGTTATCATGGGATCTTGTTTTGTGGATGGATGGACAGAGAGATGGACAAACAGAGGGTAAACCTTAAGTCACCTTCGATTTAACCAGTAAGAGAATTAAGCATAGGAGTATTCTTTCTATGCACTCTACCTGTAGAAAATCCATACAGAATTCTTGCTAATATGTACATCTCTCTGAAGTTACACCTATAATTGACCAATTTGATCAGTTCCAGACTGTCATTGCTAAGCAAAAGTCTAGACAAAATTTCAGGACAAGCAGATGGAGGGACAAAGCAACATCTTTAATGAGGAGCGTCAAAATAAAATGTTCACTTACCTATATTGCAAAAGATCGCAAAGCACATAATGAACAGACTTAATGTTTCCATAAGAAGTTGATCAACATCCCATTTGGCAGTTTCTTTCAATCTCTTACTTCTGCTGGTCTTACTTCTGCTGATATCATTTTCTTTAATCATAACATTAAACAATTACAATGAGATATTGATTCTTAACAAGTCGATGTATGAATTATAATTTACAATTCTCTCCCTTAAATTTAGTTGATGTAATTTTACTCATATTTATGACAATATTTATGAAAGATGGACAGAAACAACAAGGAACAAGATTGCAATTGTGAAACAAGATTGCATTTGTGAAAAATGCTATGCCACAGCATTAATACAACACTAAATAGTAGTGTACGAACATGTTCGAACTCATCCAAGCAATTACCTAGACAAGCATCCTGACTAAGTTTGATGATGATTGAGTCAAAAATGTGACCTTTAGAGAGTTAACAAGGTTTTTCCATATTTGGGCGGTGTGACCTAGTTTTTCATCCGATATGACCCATGTTCAAACTTGAACTAGAAATCATCAAAACAAACTTTCAGACTAATTTCCAGGATATTTGGATCAAAACAGTAGCCACTAGAGTGTTAACAAAGTTTTTCTATATTAAGCTCCTGTGACCTAGTTTTTCATCCGCGATGACCCATGTTCGAACTCATCCGAGCTATTACCTAGACAAGCATCCTGACCGCAGTTTGATGACAATTGAGTCAAAAATGTGACCACTTGAGTGTTAATAAGGTTCTTCTATTTTTAGCTCCTGTAACCTAGTTTTTCAATTCCTAGATGACCCATGTTCGAACTCATCCGAGCAACAAGAAATGTCGAACGACACATATGCCCCCCATTTCTAGCCCTTGACTTACTTTTTTGGTAATTTTGTTAGAGAAACTTGCCATAAAGGGGTACATTGAAGTATTCAATTATGGAAAAAAGAAAAATAATGAAGACTTTGCGATAAACAGTTTTAAAGATAACGAGACATTTAAGGCCCCCGTGACCTTAACCTTTGACCTAGTGATCACAAAATCAAGAGGGGTCATCTACTAGTTATGACCAATCAATATGTGAAATATGAAGACTTTGTGATGAATACTTTTCAAGATACAGTACGCTCACCGCGGCTTTTGCTTTTTCCGCGATACCACCGCGGACGATTTTTTTCTACCGCGGACAAACGCGGTGGAGGTCCGCGATAAAAACAATCATTTCCCCCGCGATCCACGGTGTCTAGTTGTTTCCACCGCGGACCAAAAACCGACGATCGCATTCATATTATCGTTAAAATCAGTCATCCGTGTTTTGCGGGGTAACGCGGGGGTCAGAATAAGTAAATCTAAGAAAAGAAAAAATAAACAAACAAAAAAACTTACATAAGTCTATGACCGAGGACATGCTTTTATTCTAACATGAAGAATAAGAAATTTATACGCAGTCCTTGCATTTTTAAAATAATTTTAATTGTTTATTTTCTCATCGCCAGAAGCCACGGTACACTATCCGTAAATACTACTTTTTAATACCGATACCGGTATACGGCCCGGGTTACTGAGGATGCCTTTTCTTTGATATAAAAGATATTTCTTTGGTTATGATACAGTTCTTACTTTAACAGTACATTTCTTACTACATCCCCATGTTTATTTCATGTCTTGCAACAAAAATAATAATGAAATAAATACATGTTTTATAATAAAATGTCTTGCCGGTAAATCTTCGCTACGCAGAATGTCTGTTGTTTTTTTTTCCTGTCGGTAGTCATAAATATTCATGCAATGTCTTCAATGAAAAAGTGGAAACATGTTCATAAAATACTTTCAACACAAATTTTGCAACTGATTATATAAAGTTACAAAAGGTTTCTTGTCGGTATGAACGTTACAGTACATGCGTTGCATCAGATTTTTTTCTTGTCGGTCACCATATTTTTGATTTTCTATATATGAAAACAAAAGGAAAAAAACAAACACTTAGATTAATTTAATAAATATACCTTGCATGTATTTAATATCATAAATATCATTTGTACGAGTACATGTTTATTAACAAAACATGGGTTCTTGTTGGTCATTGACGGTTCTTGTCGGTAAATAGGGCCGGAAACATATTTGTATAATAAAATATGTTTACACCTGTAACTGATTGAACTATCGGATTTACTGGCAAAAGACAGGGTGAAATAATTTTTTTGGTAGCAAAACGGGCCCAAACAGCTTGTCACTTCAAAACTTTTGTCTATTCACACAAAAATAAATGCATTATTACGTTAACTTAAATAATCAGGGGTCACGGAAAAAGATATAGGTTGCAATAACTTTTGACTAGCTGTACGGGCCCGGACAGCCTAGCTGTTGCAACGTACAAAACATTCTGAAATGGAAAATAAAGGCAAATAAATTAATTTATTGGTCTCTAATATAAATTCTTAACTGTACTATTACATGTTTTTCATAAGTTTACAAGTTCCATAAAATACTTGTAAAATTCCATCGTTTTCACGACGAATACCACCGCGGTCCACGGAGATTGACCACTGCGTTCCCCCGCAATTAACCACAGTGTTCCGCGGGGGAAACGCTTACGGCTGTAGATTTATGTCCGCGGTGGTGAAAATTTTCTGTCCGCGGGGTCAAGCGGACAATATTCGAGCAAATTTTCGTCCGCGATGAGTCATATCCGCGGGGACACGCGGGTTTTGCAAAACCCGCGCTGAGCGTACTGTAATAAGTAGAAACCATTCTGACATTTCAGGCACCTGTGATCTTGACCTATGACCTAGTGACCCCAAAATCAGTACGGGTCATCTAATGTACTAGTTGTGACCAATCACTATGTAAATGGCGACTTTGTGATTAATACTTTTCAAGATAATCAGCAGAAAAAGTTTGTCATTATGGCCCCTGTGACCTTGACCTTTGACCTAGTGACCCCAAAATCAATAGGGGTCATCTACTAGTTATGACCAATCAATATGTGAAATATGAAGACTTTGTGATGAATACTTTTCAAGATAATCAGTGGAAACCATTCTGACATTTAAGGCCCCTGTGACCTTGACCTTTGACCTAGTGACCCCAAAATCAATAGGGGTCATCTACTAGTTATGACCAATCAATATGTGAAATATGAAGACTTTGTGATGAATACTTTTCAAGATAATCAGTGGAAACCATTCTGACATTTAAGGCCCCTGTGACCTTGACCTTTGACCTAGTGACCCCAAAATCAATAGGGGTCATCTACTAGTTATGACCAATCACTATGTGAAATATGAAGACTTTGTGATAAATACTTTTCAAGATAATCAGCAGAAACCATTCTGACATTTAAGGCCCCTGTGACCTTGACCTTTGACCTAGTGACCCCAAAATCTATAAGAGTCATCTACTAGTTGTAATTAATCACTATGTGAAGTATGACGACTTTGTGATCAATACTTTTCAATTTAATCAGCAGAAACCATTTTGACATTTAAGGCCCCTGTGACCTTGACCTTTGACCTAGTGACCCCAAAATCAATAGGGGTCATCTACTAGTTATGACCAATCACTATGTGAAATATGAAGACTGTGTGATCAATTCTTTTCAAGATAATCAACGGAAAGCATTTTGACATTTAAGGCCCCTGTGACCTTGATCTTTGACCTTGTGACCCCAAAATCAATAGGGGTCATCTACTGGTTATGACCAATCACTATGTGAAATACGAAGACTTTGTGATAAATAGTTTTCAAGATAATCAGCGAGAACCATGTGGTCTACCGACGGACAGACCGCCGGACAGACCGACAGACAGACCGACATTAGCAAAACAATTCTTTGAAGGGGGGCATAATTACCTAGACAAGCATCCTGACCAAGTTTGATGATAATTGAGTCAAAAATGTGACCACTAGAATGTTAACAAGGTTTTTCTATTTTTAGCTCCTGTGACCTAGTTTTTCATCCAAGATGACCCATGTTCCAACTCATCCGTGCTATTACTTAGACAAGCATCCTGACAATGTTTGATGATGATTGAGGCAAAAATGTGACCGCTAGAGTATTAACAAGGTTTTTCTATTTTTAGCTCCGGTGACCTAGTTTTTTAACCGAAATGACCCATGTTCGAACTCATCCGAGCTATTACCTAGATAAGCATCCTGACAATGTTTGATGATGATTGAGGTAAAAATGTGACTGCTAGAGTGTTCATGAACAAGTGTGGATGGACAACAGACGACAGACGACGGACATTCAACAATCCTTAGAAAGCTAACCCTGAGCTAGCTCAAAACAAGAACTATCACTAAATGTGATCAATACTCCCGCAAGACTGCTTTGGAAATTGAAAAGTTACTAGTAACAGAATACCTTGTAAAAGATTGAAATAGAGTTATGGTTGTGGGCAATTAAAGATAGTTGTGGTTCTTGTATGTTGCATTTCCTTTCAATGTGGTTGACCATTGATGAAGTTTTATTGAATTACTCTGTAATAAATCCAGAAAGAGTTATGCTTCTTGATCACTGCACTTCCTCTCATTGCGCTTGACCTTTGTATGAAGCACTGAATTCTAAACATTAGTTTTTATGTTATGCACCAGACAATGAAAAGGAACAAAGGGCAATAACTGTAATTAGTCCAAATAGAGTTATGGTTCTTGTGCACTGCACTTTATCTCACTGCCCTTGACCATTGTATGAAGTTTCATTGAATTCCAACCATTAATTTTCAAGTTATGCACTGGACAATAAAAAGTAACAAAGGGCAAAAACTCTTAAATGAGTCAAGAGAGTTATAATTTCTGTGCATTGCGCTTCCTCTCAATATACTTGACCATTGTATGAAATTGTAATGAATTCCAACTAGTAGTTTTCAAGTTATGCTCTGGACAAGAAACAAGAGGGCCATGATGGCCCTGAGGTCGCTCACCTGTATATAGCCCCCCACACCCATAAGAAGATGTTTCATGCTAAACATCTAAGCTCTAGCTCATTGGGCTTTTTAAAAGAAGATTTTTTAAAGTTTTTACTATACACATATAGTTAAAAACAATGACACCCCTGGGGCGGGGCCAGTTTTGACCCCAGGGCTTTTATTTGAACAAACTTTGTAGACACTTACTAGAAGATGTTTCATGTTTAATATCTAAACTCTAGCTATTTGGGTTTTTTCAAAGAAGATTTTAAGTTTTTGCTATACACATATAAGGAAAATCAATGACCCCGGGGCGGGGCCAATTTTGACCCCCAAGGCTTTTATAAAAAACAAACTTTGTAGACACTCACTAGAAGATGTTTCATGCTTAAAATCTAAACTCTAGCTATTTGGGGTTTTTTCAAAGAAGATTTTTTAAGTTTTTGCTATACACATATAAGGAAAATCAATGACCCCCGGGGCGGGGCCAATTTTGACCCAGGGCTTTTATTTGAACAAACTTGGTAGACACCTATTAGAACATGTTTGATGCTAAATATCTTAGCTCTAGCTCTTTGAGTTCTTTAAAAGAAGATTTTTTAAGTTTTTACTATATGCATATAGGGAAAATCAATGACCCCCTGGGGCGGGGCCAATTTTAACCCCAGGGCTTTTATTTGAACAAACTTGGTAGACACCCATAAGAAGATGCTTCATGCTAAACATCTTAGCTCTAGCTCATTGGGCTTTTTAAAAGAAGATTTTTTAAAGTTTTTTACTATACACATATAGTTAAAAACAATGACACCCCTGGGGCGGGGCCAGTTTTGACCCCAGGGCTTTTATTTGAACAAACTTTGTAGACACTTACTAGAAGATGTTTCATGCTTTATATCTAAACTCTACCTATTTGGGTTTTTTCAAAGAAGATTTTAAGTTTTTGCTTTACACATATAAGGAAAATCAATGACCCCCAGGGCGGGGCCAATTTTGACCCAAGGGCTTTTATTTGAACAAACTTGGTAGACACTCACTAGAAGATGTTTCATGCTTAATATCTAAACTCTAGCTATTTGGGTTTTTTCAAAGAAGATTTTTTAAGTTTTTACTATACACATATAAGGAAAATCAATGACCCCCGGGGCGGGAACAATTTTGACCCCAGGGCTTTTATTTGAACAAACTTGGTAGAAACCTATTAGAACATGTTTGATGCTAAATATCTTAGCTCTAGCTCTTTGAGTTCTTTAAAAGAAGATTTTTTAAGTTTTTACTATATGCATATAGGGAAAATCAATGACCCCCTGGGGCGGGGCCAATTTTGACCCCAGGGCTTTTATTTGAACAAACTTGGTAGACACCCATAAGAAGATGTTTCATGCTGAACATCTAAGCTCTAGTTCATTGGGCTTTTTAAAAGAAGATTTTTTTAAGTTTTTACTATACACATGTAGTTAAAAACAATGACACCCCTGGGGCGGGGCCAGTTTTGACCCCAGGGCTTTTATTTGAAAAAACTTTGTAGACACTTACTAGAAGATGTTTCATGCTTAATATCTAAACTCTAGCTATTTGGTTTTTTTCAAAGAAGATTTTAAGTTTTTGCTATACACATATAAGGAAAATCAATGACCCCCGGGGCGGGGCCAATTTTGACCCCAGGGCTTTTATTTGAACAAACTTTGTAGACACTCACTAGAAGATGTTTCATGCTAAATATCTTAGCTCTAGCTCTTTGAGTTCTTTAAAAGAAGGTTTTTTAAGTTTTTACTATATGCATATAGGGAAAATCAATGACCCCCTGGGGCGGGGCCAATTTTGACCCCAGGGCTTTTATTTGAACAAACTTGGTAGACACTTACTAGAAGATGTTTCATGCCAAATATCTAAGCTCTAGCTCTTAGGGTTTCTTAAAAGAAGATATTTAAAGTTTTTTCTTTCGGTTGCCATGGCAACCAGAGTTCTGCATGGAATTAAATTCTTTGAACAATTTTTAAAGGTGACCACCAAAGCAACATTCCTGTGAAGTTTGGATGAAATTGGCCTAGTGGTTTATGAGGAGATGTCATTTAAAGTAAAAGTTTACGGACGAACGGACGGACGCCGGACGGACGCCGGACGAAAAGCGATTACAAAAGCTCACCCTGTCACTTTGTGACAGGTGAGCTAAAAAGCAATGAAAAAATAACAAAGGGCAATAACTCAATAATTACTCTGGACAGAGTTATGGTTCTTGTGCACTGCACTTCCTCTTATAGTGCTTGACCATTTTATGAAGTTGTTTTAAATTCTAACCGGTACTTTTCAAGTTATGCTCCGGACAAGGAAAAGTAACAAAGGGCAATAACTCTGTAATTAGTGAAGAGGACAAGGAAAAGAAACAAAGGGCAATAACTCTGTAATTAGTGAAGATAGAGTTATGGTTCTTGTGCATTGCACTTCCTCTCAATGTGATTGACCATTGTATGAAGTTGTATTGAATTCCAACCGATCGACCTCTGGGTGACTCCTATATACCCCCCCCCCCCCGCCCCCAAAAAACAACTTAGTTTCAGGGGTATAAAAACATTGAACTACATTCAACAAATAAACTGATCCGGACACAGAAGTACACTGATATGCGCATGCTTAGCTCATCTCATTTGATAACGTAGTTTTACGATTAAACGAAATAGAATTCTTTGTGATTGCATGGCAACCAGATTTCTGAATGGAATCAAATTCTTTGAACAACTTTGGAAGCCCTTCACTGAAGGAACAATCCTGCCAAGTTTGTTTGAAATCGGACTGACTGTTTTTTTAGAAGATTTTTTAAGTTGACTATAGAATCTATATCATACACACACACACAGACACATACACAGGTTAATCGCTATATGTATATTGCAAATTATTATCAAACAATATAAAATTTAATACATAAGTTTCCAGGTCTATATAAGATAGCACTAGACACCACTTTGTCAGCCTGTTATTATGAAGTTTAATGTTGATACATCATTTATGCCAAATGAAGAACGGAAAAAGGCAATAACAAGAAGAACTGTCGTTGCCACCAAGCAGGGCCTAGTAGATAAACAATGACCTTTGACTTGCATCAAAAAGCATAGCTACTATAAATAGAGTGTTACAAAAATAAAGAAACATTAACAAATACTTTCTCATATTCTCAGTCAGCCCATGAATGAATGAAAGATATCATCAATGTACTATGGGTTCATACAGACATCCAATACAAACACTTTTTAAGCAAGTTTTCCAACTTTTCAAGCACAATTTGTTGCACATAATTATATAATTTGTAACCAATGATAAAGTAACTTTAAAACAGTCATAAAACATCGGAAACTTTATTCTTGACTGCTAAATAACAACATAAATATATGATATTTCAATACATTTGTATATGTATTCATGTATAGTGCAACTAAAATATTCTAGTATGACCAGCAAATTTAATCATTTTTGTTAATCTATTTGTACCCAAACTAGTTCAAATCAACTGCAAGTTGTCTCACTACTGTAACCGTTGAGCAAACATTCAATTGCTTTTGGTATTAATTGGATTGTTATTGTTAACTGTTGATTTTTATAGACTGTGTCATTCAATCCTTTTCAAGCATATTTGCAGCAAATATGAGCACATTTTAAGCACTTTACAAGAGAGTTATCAAATTTAAGGACTTTTAAGAACTTTTTTTTCATTTTTAAGCTCTTCTTTCAAAAAGGGACTCAAATTTAAGCACTTTTTAAGACCGTACGAACTCTGATTCAAGTATAATCTTCACCTTTTGAACTCTTGACCTGACGTTTGCATGTGACAACTTTTCCTCATATGCCAAAGAAGTGTGCCTAGTTATTTTGAAATCCATTCTTTGATGACAGAATGATGACTGGATATAACCATCAATGTACTTTTATGAAACTATAAATGTGAGAAGTCCTAGCATGACTTTGATCTTTAAGCTACAAGTTTATGCCTCAGTCACAAGTAACAAACAGCTGCCTGGAAAAAAAATCACAGCATCTGCCGGCGTTCATCCAGAGCAGTGACTATCAGACAGCAGCAGCTGAAAATTTTGCTCATTGGGTGGGCACCGTAGAGTTTTAAGAACAACTTAAGAGCTAACGTATCCCGAAGATAATAAATTCGTTAAAAGAATCTCCCGGCAACCTTTTCATTCATGACTGTAGAAATTGTTAAACCAGGTTTTATTTGTGAGCTAGGCATTATCACAAATTGTTTTAAAGTACTATACATTTAAGATAAGTTATTACAAATCTGTCACTGAATGACAAAAGACATGAACTGGACATGACTATCATATCGTGACTTTTGACATTCAAGTATGAACTTGACATTTGGGCTGCTGAGCTAAATTGTGTTCATTACCATATCATCTTAATAAGCAGTATATTTAAGCATAATTATTTCAAAGTCCATCTATAAATGTCAAAGATATGCACAAAAGACGACAACCTATTCACATCATGATTGACATACAAGTCTTTTAACCATGCAAAGTTTGAGAAAATTCTAAGCACTAGTCCTTCTTTGCCTTTGTAAATCAAAGCTGTAAAGTGCTGTTAACCGCAAGCTCTAAAATCTTATGTAAATAACTACCGGTAATCAAATAGATAAATGGACGCTTAGCTTACAACATATCATAGGACAGATGGCAAGTATAATTCAAATGAAGGACAACTTGGTTCTAATCAACAAGCATCCTATTTACAGTTAACCGGGGACAGCCATTGTGTTAGAAATTCTAAGGCATATCAAAGGATAATAAAATTATTTCATTACATAAATTGGTTCTTTCTAAAAGGCGAAGTCTTCAAATTAATATCAAATTCAATCAAATGAATACAATAATTTGAAATAATAAAAGCCATTTTTAATTATTTTCAATCTGAACAAAAATGCATTACCAAGAAAGGTTTGGCAGGTAAATTGTCCCCAATGTATGAAAATATTGAGTACAAGAACATGAATGCAAATATTTTTCCTTTCAAAGGATAATGTTTTACAAGCTGTAGCATGTTAAAGCATTCTTCTATCTTATATAAATAATACATCATAGTTGAGTGTATCTAACTGTAGTTGGTGTTATTGACAAATATGATGTAATCATTCTAAGTAATTTCAAAATCCCTTCATTGATGAAAAAGTTATGGACCGGATGCCACAAATACCCTTGAATAGACAATGTTGACCTTTAATACCAAGTGTGACCTTGACCTTAAAAGTAGGGATCTGCGAGTTGCACACAACATGTCATCTTTTTATTGTGAACATTTGTGCTATTTTCAAATCCCTTAATGGATGAGAAAGTTATGAACTGATAACAAAATTTACCCTACATCAGACCATAACAAACTTTGACCTCAGTGTGACCTGACCTTGGAGTCAGGGTGCGGTTGTTGAGCATGAAGCATCGTCTCATTATAACAAACATTCGTACCAATTTAATTAAATAAAAAATTATAAATGACATAGTTATTCATTATACATGAAAGTGTGACGGATGAACTGAAGGACGAACAGAGCCGATTTCTACATCCCCCTTTTTCTTGGACAATAACTCCAAAGGTTGAAAGATTTTTGACCCCAGTGGCATATCTTTATATACCAAATATATAAGAAATCTGAAGTATTTGAAAACTAAAAACCCACAGGCTGAACCAATTTGACCAAAATGTTTCATAATCATACAAATTTTTGAGGACAACATGATGTTACATCAAAATATCTTATCTTGAGTCACTGTGATTTCTGAAGAGGATTTTTTTTCAAGATTTTACTTTTTGAAGTTTATTATTAGCTCCTATGACCTACTTGTGCATCAAACTGGAACCATAAAAAAAAGTTTTGAAGAGGGTAACAAAGGATCGTTCCTGTGATTTGGTCAAAATCCAACAAATAGTTTAGGAGGAGATGTTGTTTAAACTAGAAATGTGTCATCACGCCCATATGCCCCCGTATGCAGCCAAAATTTCAGATGTTATAATACTTTGTTCCAAATTTGTTTGCACAAATTATTTTTTTCATTTTAAGTTCAAAGCCCTTAACACTATTCAATGTTAACACAAACCATTTTTACACAAAGTTCAAGGCACTGAAACTATTCAGTGTTAACCTTTTGTAAATTGCATATTGCATATTTGTAGCTAAAGTAATGACTACATACATTTCCACAAAAGTATGAGTGCTGAAACTGAAATTCAAAATTTTTCCAACATTCAAGAAAGATAACTTTGTCCAAAATCATTGAACCACAACCAAATTCAAACTTGAACTGCTTATTCCTAAACATGTATTTATAAGTCAAATTTGAGTTAAATGTGTACAACCATTGGGGAGATAATGAACAGAAACTTAAAATTTCTGATTTTTTTTCAAAGTTCAAGAGGGATAACGCTGTCAGCTATCATCAAACCATGACCAAATTCGAAATTGACCAATGCATTCTTATGACATATCCATATCTTTAATTTGAGCTGAATATGTACAACTGTTGGGTAGATAATGAATGGGAACTGAAAATTTCCCTTTTTTTCAAAGTTAAAGGAGCATAAGTCTGCAAAAAATCATTAAACCATGACCAAATTCAAACTTGGCCTGCACATTCCTTTGACATATCCATATGACAAGTTTGAGTTGAATGTGTAATACTGTTGGGGAGATAATGAACGGAAACTGAAAATTTCATATTATTTTCAAAGTGAAAGGGGCATAACTCTGCCAAAAATCATTGAACCATGACCAAATTCCAACTTGACCTGTGCATTTCTTTGACGTATCTATATGTCAAGTTTGAGTTGAATGTGTAATACCGTTGGGGAGATAATGAATGGAAACTGAAAATTTCAGATTATTTTCAAAGTAAAATGGGGCATAACTCTGCCAAAAATCGTCGAACCATGACCAAATTCGAACTTGACCAGTATTTTCTCATGACATATCCATATGTCAAGTTTGAGTTGAATGTGTAATACCGTTGGGGAGATAATGAACGGAAACTGATGATGACGGAATGATAGAATGACTAAATGACGGAAGGATGGAATGACGGAACAGGGTAACACTTTATGCCCCAGCCATTATATGGCTGGGGCATAAAAGTGGATTACAATGCATGTCACTCAACAGACATCATACTATCAAAAATGTCACTATCAAGCACTACTTACCATTCACATTGATTACCACAATGGCATTTTGTTCTGTGCTTTGAAAACGTGGTGGCTAAAAATAAAATGAAAAATAAATGATTTCCTGGAGGTCTTCTTACCCAATGCTGATACTAAATGAGAAACCAATCTGAACCATAGGCTTTTCTTTTTAGGACTTAGAAAAAATGACAGATTCAATTTAAGAATTTGATTATTCATAAGATTGAAATGCAATACCTAAAAAGAAATTGAACAATGCCAGGCAGTCCTAAATAATGCTAAAGGTGGTCATATCTATAATAATTTGTGATTTTGTTGGGTGACCCCTTCTGCATTTTAACAACCATTTCACTATGTTTGGAATAACCCTCAGCAATAATTTTTAAAAAAAAAATCACACTAAAATACTCATTCAACACATATAAATCTTCTTTAATCCTGATTTTCATATTCATGTATATCTGCACTTAAATACAGGGGAAGTTTCTTTTTTTTTGTTCAGTGTATTTTCAAAACTGAAATTTAAACAAGAGCACTGCATGTGGTGTCAATGGCCACAACTACATGTACATGTATAAGAAATTAAATTCAAGAATGTTATTTAATGCATCACAAACTGGGGTTTCCATTAGTTTTACTCACCAAGACAATTCATCTGGCATGGGGGGATTGGAGGGGGTGCCAGATGAGACACAAGGGGCATATCTTAATTAGTGGCATGGCAGCGCGTTTTTATAAATAAGTAATACCTGTGAAAAATGATTAGTAGAGTCCTTAAAAATATTCACCATGGACCTCTACACACTTTTCCAGCCACAGAATCCATTCCGAAAAAGTATTTTTGAACTGATCTTTGGGCATACTGTTTATACACTGGTAGAGAGTGCTTCCAACGGCACTACAGGTTTTGAAGTGGCGACCATGAAAGCAAGATTTGATGTATGGATTTAACCAAAAGTCACAAGGAAAGAAGTCAGGACTATAAGGGGGATGTAGCAGAACCTCAATTCTCTGCTCCTCTAAATAAGGTTGAGCCGAGGCTGACCAGTGCGCAGGTGCATTATTATGGACTAATTTGATCCTGCACACCCCAGACCTTGGATTCTTTGTAATGTAGTAATTGATTACAGCAGTGAGAACATGGTCATGGTAAAACGTTCCAGTGACACTACCCCTCTCAGGCACAGGGCCACGGGTCACTATTCAATCACTGTGCATAACTCTACTGCATACTGCATAACGCTCCTGCTATGTCGGGCAACAACTGGGCCATGCTGTTTCCACCTACCCACATTTTGTTACTGAGTTAATTGTTGGGCTCAAATTAAGAGGGACATACTGGCTCTTATATCGCTCAACTGATTATTGAGGCTCTAAATTGATATTGTTAACAATGAATGAAAAGCAGATATAATGCCATAAACTTAATATCTGCACCTGAAATAGTGTAAGTGTAGGATATCGACCAAGTACGAGTTCTTTCTGTTTAGGAAAGACCTGGTCACGAATTTCATGTGACACGCGCTCTCGGTGTCACATGAAATTCGTGACCAGGTCTTTCCTAAACAGAAAGATCGTACGCGCTCTCGGTGTCACATGAAATTCGTGACCAGGTCTTTCCTAAACAGAAAGATCGATGTACGAGGCCGATATCCAACTTAAACACCGTAAAACTATATTGGCTTGAGCAATGGCTGATTCGGAACATTTGATGTAATGCACAAATATTATTTTTAATACAACGCATATACAGGTAAGCTATTATCAACGTTCTGCTTAAATACAATATATATTTTGCTTTTCCCTTTATAATAATAATCAAACAAGAGCCGGTTGAACCAGGTGATGCTCCCCGAATAGGTTTTGAAAACAGGAAGGAATACCTCTTGTAGTGTCAGAGTTATGTCACAGACAAAGTTCAAAGTGTAAAAACAACCCAAATGTTGTGCACGACACATTGTCTCAATATGGTGATCATTTCTGTGAAATAGTTGTAAAATCAGACTTCAAATAAGGAAGTTATGGGCTAGACACGATTTTGCTGCAAGGTCATGCTGTGACCTTGACCTTCAAGGTAGCACCCCAAATGTTGCATGTGACAGGTCGATTCAATATGGTGATCATCCCTGTGAAATAGTGGTTAAATATGACTTCAAGGAACAAAGTTACTGGCTGAACGCGATTTTGCTGCAAGGTCATGCTGTGACCTTGACCTTCAAGATAGCAACCCAAATGTTGCGCGCGACACATCATCTCAATATTGTGATAATTTCTGTAAAATATTTTTAAAATCTGACTTCAAATAACAAAGTTATGGGCCGGACAAGATTTTGCTGCAAGGTCATGCTGTGACCTTGACCTTCAAAGTAGCGACCCAAATGTTGGGCGTGACACGTTGTCTAAATATGGTGATCATTTCTGTGAAATAGTTTTAAAATCCGACTTCAAATAACGAAGTTATGGGCTGGACATGATTTTGCTGCAAGGTCATGCTGTGACCTTGACCTTCCAAGTAGAGACCCAAATGTTGTGTGCGACACGAAGTCTTAATATGGTGATAAGTTCTGTGAAATAGTTTTAAAATCTGACTTCAAATAATGAAGTTATGGGCTGGACAGGATTTTGCTGCAAGGTCATGCTGTGACCTTGACCTTCAAGGTAGCGACCCAAATGTTGGGCGCGACACGTCGTCTCAATATGGTGATCATTTCTGTGAAATAGTTTTAAAATCCGACTTCAAATAAAGAAGTTATGGACCGGACACGATTTTGATGCAAGGTCATGCTGTGACCTTGACCTTCAAGGTAGCGACCCAAATGTTGCGCGGGACACGTCGTCTCAATATGGTGATCATTTCTGTGAAATAGTTTTAAAATCCGACTTCAAATAAAGAAGTTATGGACCGGACAAGATTTTGATGCAAGGTCATGCTGTGACCTTGACCTTCAAGGTAGCGACCCAAATGTTGCGCGCGACACGTCATCTCAATATGGTGATCATTTCTGTGAAATAGTTTTAAAATCATACTTTAAATAAAGAAGTTATGGACCGGACAAGATTTTGATGCAAGGTCATGCTGTGACCTTGACCTTCAAGGTAGCAACCAAATGTTGCGCGCTACACGTCGTCTCAATATGGTGATCATTTCTGTGAAATAGTTTTAAAATCCGACTTCAAATAAAGAAGTTATGGACCGGACACGATTTTGATGCAAGGTCATGCTGTGACCTTGACCTTCAAGGTAGCGACCCAAATGTTGCGCGCGATACGTCGTCTCAATATGGTGATCATTTCTGTGAAATAGTTTTAAAATCTGACTTCAAATAACTAAGTTATGTGCCGGACACTAATTGGGACATACGGACGGACGTATGACTGACTGACGGACGGACAACCCGACGACTATATGCTCCCCCGAAATTTTTCGGGGAGCATAAAAAGCTAAATGTGCAATTTGTCAATAATAAAGTAAATAGGTCTGTATTCGAAAGTATGTTGAAGTACGAATAATTTTTTTGATAGAATTTTGTATCAGACAATGCAGATTCTAGGACATTTGTCCCCGGACAGTTGCCCCCCGGATGTTTGCATTCTTTTTTTATTGTTGTGACTTGTCATCTCGTGTATAGATTTTTGTATGTCAATGGAAACATAATAGTTAATTTATTTATGGGTGCTATTTTGACTTTCACAAATTTGCACGAAATTTTGTGTATTTAAGCACAATGAAATTTCCACAATAGGCGATGAATTTTGGTAGCTATCATTATTCAACAATTAAATAATTTATCATTTTTAAAACAGGGAAGGGGGGGGGGGCAAATGTCCGTCCCTTCCAAAGATATGAGGGGCAAATAACCGCAACTGGAAAAAAGGGGCAAATTTCCGAGGGGGCAATTGTCCGAAGGGCAATGTCCAGATACCCAACAGACCACGAAAGACTTACATATGTATATTGTTGGCAATTATAATATACATGAACCAAAACTATATTTTATATAGCAGATTATAAAGTGTTCTAGAATAAAATATGATCTTTCATCATAAATTTTTATACTAAATCACTTATAACTTTATTTACATTTTAAAATCGTAATAATTATGCTGTGATTACTGCTATATAGTTTCATAGATATGAACTTGAAACGTCCATTTTGTTATATTGTGAACTTAATGATAAAAGAACCACTTAGATTACTATTTCTTTGAAAAATGACGCAATTAAATAAATGTTAAATGTGTCCAAACTTTGATATGATATCCATTATTTTTATTCAAAGATTTGATATAGGGATGCAGGAATAATTGCTTAGTGCATTCAATTAACATTATCTTGTTTAAAATATGTATCCAGATTTTGTAAGACAGGAACATTATGACAATCATTTACATTTTATTTCAATTTTTAATTTTTGATTGCATCTCATGTTTTTTTTGTCTGTGCTTTGGCAGGTCATTTTTTTCACGTGTATTTCATGACCAGGTTTGTCTGACTAGAACAGACCTGTGCACATGCAAAAGATAGACCTAATAACGGACTTTCTTTTGTTTAAGCAGGTCTATACGAAAAAAAAAAACCTGTCACAAACAATAGAGGAGGTGTGTTAATGTTAATAAGATCTTTTCATATATGCCTTTTTACTTAATAATATGTACATGACCCCAGGGGTGGGGCCAATTATGACCAAATGATTATAATTTGAACAATCTTAGTAGAGATCCACTACATAATGTTTCATGCCAAATATCTACCCTCTAGCCTTTGTCAATTCAGAGGAGATGATTTTTAAAATTTTTACTACATATCCTGTTTTCTCGTATTCTCGGGGGGTTAAGGACTAAAGTTGGTTGCATCATATTTATAAAACATTTTGTAACAGTATTTTTAGCCTGATACACAGAGAAATACCTTATTAACAAAATACAAAGAAAGAAAGATCGTAAATGTAAGCAAAACAAAAGATATTTCTGCTTGTATATACTGACCTTCACCCTCTGAGTGAAGCAGGTGCTTTCTCGTATTCTCGTGGAATTTGATTGGTTGTTAAGGCTGGTCGCTATGTGATGATTTTATTCTACATACCAGTTCAAATCATTAGTGCCACACCTAATTAAGTGTTTGATGGCCTAAATCTGTAATTTTATTGTGTTTTAATAACAGCTTGGCAGGCCATATCAAACTTTTAGGATCATATTGACGCCTCTTTGGTACCAAATGATTTTGAGTGTTCCAAAAATAGTTTGAACTCAATTTAGTGTTGTTATTTACATAATCTCTCTAATATATATTAAGTTTACGTTTATCTATTAGTTACTTATTAGTTATATGAGCATTAAACAATGAATATTACTGTTTTCCATTGCAGTTGTCAAAAATGAAATGTGTTTAGGACAAATAATGTTTCATTATTGGTTTTTAATTGGAGTTCATATCTTTTTTATACTATCTATTCGTGAAACAAATATTTTGAGCTGTATTGTATAAATAGTAGTGTGAGACCGTCATTTGAAGCGTCTTGCGTCAGAGACCCGCTACAGGTTTCTGCAACATGGAAAAAACTAGAAAAATTGATGATTTTTGGGAGAAAATTGATAAATTTAACATTTATTCTCTGGATTTTACGATTATTTCCACAGTTATTTTGGTTTTTTATCTGTTTTTGTCGCATTTCTTCAATTTTTTAATGGAGATGAAAATGCTCTGCTAAATAGATATGTTTTCGGATATCGACGGACGTCGCGAGTGCGCTTCCATCCGTTTTAATTATTCCACGAGAAACCCCGAGAATACGAGAAACAGGGATACATTTAAGGAAAATCAATGACTCCTGTGACAATATCTCTCATGTGTCTAGAGTCTTGATCTTTGAACATAGTCAATAAGGCTGCGGCTTTTTCAACCGCCTCCCTTTACCGGTCAGAAGGATCCAAACGGCACACTTTCCATAACTTTAACTTTTCTTTCAAGATGGAAAACACATATGACCCACCAAGGCCCGATATATCACTTATCTCCTCAACGGTATATCTTGCATCTTAATCAACTAGAACTGCCAATGTCATGGTGTGAATACCCCTGCATACCACTTTGTCAGAATAAACAGTATTCATTTAGAGCTCAAGGACAACCTCACTGCCAAATCTGAGGGTAGTAAGGCAGTGAAATGAACTTTACTACTGACCACAAAATTGAAACTACCCCCCCCCCCTCATTCATGCAGCTTTGATTGGGGGTGTTTTATGACGAATATATGAGAACATAATTATATGCTTCAAATGTGAAAATCAATACATTGTGGACAGGCATTCTTAAGCATTTGAGCAGACAAGCTATTTGTAGTTAAAGCCCGTGTGACCTTAACCTTTGACACAGTCACCTAAAACTCAATAGTCATAACCAACTTCAATGCCAAATATGAAGACTGTTGACCAAAGCATTCTTAAGCAATTGAGCGGAATAGCTTTTTGAACTAATGGCCCATGACCTTAACCTTTGACCCAGTGACTTCAAAATCAATAGTGGTCATCTAAAGGTCATGACTAACCTCCATGCCAAATATGAAGACTGCGGGTCTAAGGATTCTTAAGTTACTGGGCGGACACCCTTTTTTTACACAAGGCTCTTCTGACCTTGACCTTTGACCTAGTTACCTCAAAATCAAAAATGATCATCTACTAGTCAAAACCAACTTCAATACCAAATATGAAGACTGTTAACCAAATCATTCTAAAGCAATGAGCGGACAATCTTTTTGAACTTAAGGCCCCTATGACCTTGACCTTTGACCCAGTGACCTCAAAATCAATAGGGGTCACCAAATGGTCATGACCAACCTCCATGCCGAATATGAAGACTGTGGGTCAAAGGCTTCTTAAGTTATTGGGCAGACAACCTTTTTTATTCAAGGCCATTCTAACCTTGACCTGGTGACTTAAAATTCAATAGGGGTCATCTACTAAACATGACAAATCTCAATACCAAATATGAAGATTGTGGGTCAAAGGATTTTTAAGTTATTGGGTGGACAAGCTTTGTTTAGTCAAGGCCCCTGTGACCTTGACCTATGACTTGGGAACCTCAAAATCAATTGGGGTCATCTAATGGTCATAACAAACCTCCATGCCAAATATGCAGATTGCGGGTCAAAGGATTCTTAAGTTATTGGGCGGACAAGCTTTTTTAATCAAGGCCCCTGTGACCTTGACCTTTAACTTGGTGACCTCAAAATCAATAGGGGTCATACTTAACATGACAAATCTCAATACCAAATATGAAATGAAGACTGTGGGTCACAGGAATCATAAGTTATTGGGGGGACAAGGAAAAACTGACATACGGCTGGACAGACGGGGAGAGGTCTGGATGGCCAGTCAGACAAGTTGATTCCAGTACACCCCCCCATTACAATTTTGTTATATGGGGGTATAAATATGGATGGCTGTGACATTGCTGATGTCTTTTTCAGAGGTAGCCAAAACTGGATGCCCAGGGTGGGGATCATCCTTAACATAAGTTCTACCTAACATTAGTTCTACTTTCCGTAAACATAGACACCCTCCTGCCAATTGTACGATATGGAAGGGCATTTTCCCCATAAACTAAATCTAGATCTGTTTTTATGTCTGACGCGCATTTACCCAATAACCCATGAATTTTACAATAAGCTCTTTGCTCCTCTCTCAATCACAATGCTATTCAGAAATGTTTACAACCAGTATACAAACCACATGTTTCTAAATGACCTGCTAAAATCTTATTGCACGCGCAAATCGTGCAAAACAGACTTTTGGTTAGAAAAATCAATAATGTTTATTACACATGTACTTTCATGTGCAAATCATGGTTAAATTGAGTTGTTGCCACTATTTAAAATATGCCACTTGTAAAATGACACTATTTTAGCGCACTTTATGAATAAATTGTGTTAAAAATGACGTAATTTCGGCACATTTTAGAATGAAACTGCACACTTGGAAGACTTCCTTTCACCATTATGAATGATGTTGCAGGGCATTGGGTCAAATAAAACTAGAACTATCACTAAATGTGATTAATACCCCGCAAGACTGCTTCGGATATGAGGAAGTTACAAGTAACAGAATACCTTGTAAAAGAATTGGAATAGAGTTATGGTTGTGGGCCATTAAAGATAGTTTTGGTTCTTGTATGTTGCATTTCCTTTCAATGTGGTTGACCACTGATAAGTTTTATTGAATTACTCTGTAATAAATCCAGAAAGAGTTACGCTTCTTGAGCACTGCACTTCCTCTCATTGTGCTTGACCATTGTATGAAGTTGCATTGAATTCTAAACATTTGTTTTAAGTTATGCACCGGACAAGGAAAAGGAACAAAGGGCAATAACTCTACAAATACTGAAGATGGAGTTATTGTTATTGTACACTGCACTTCCTCTTATTGCACTTGACCATTGTATGAAGAAGGTGTATTGAATTCCAACTACCAGTTTTCAAGTTTTGCACTGGACAAAAAAGTAACAAAGGGCAATAACTGTAATTAGTCCAAATAGAGTTATGGTTCTTCTGCACTGCACTTCATCTCACTGCCCTTGACCATTGTATGAAGTTTCATTGAATTCCAACCATTAATTTTCAAGTTATGCACTGGACAATAAAAAGTAACAAAGGGCAAAAACTCTTAAATGAGTCAAACAAGAGGGCCATGATGGCCCTGAGGTCGCTCACCTGTATATAACCCCTGGAGCGGGGCCAGTTTAAACCCCAGGGCTTTTATTTGAACAAACTTGGAAGACACCCATTAGAAGATAGTTCATGATGTTAAGTTTTTACTACACACATATAATGAAAAACAATGACCTTCCCACCACCCATCCCCCCGGCAGGGCCAATTTTAATCCAAGGGCTTTTATTTGAACAAACTTGGTAGACACCCATAAGAAGATGTTTCATGCTGAACATCTAAGCTCTAGCTCATTGGGTTTTTTAAAAGAAGATTTTTTTAAGTTTTTACTTTACACATATAGTTAAATACAATGACACCCCTAGGGCGGGACCAGTTTTGACCCCAGGGCTTTTATTTGAACAAACTTTGAAGACACTTACTAGAAGAAGTTTCATGCTTAATATCTAAACTCTAGCTATTTGGGTTTTTCAAGGAAGATTTTTTAGTTTTTGCTGTACACATATAAGGAAAATCAATGACCCCCTGGGGCGGGGCCAATTTTGACCCCAGGGCTTTTATTTGAACAAACTTTGTAGACACTCACTTGAAGATGTTTCATGCTTAATATCTAAACTCTAGCTATTTGGGTTTTTTCAAAGAAGATTTTTTAAGTTTTTACTATACACATATAAGGAAAATCAATGACCCCCGGGGCGGGGCCAATTTTGACCCCAGGGCTTTTATTTGAACAAACTTGGTAGACACCTATTAGAACATGTTTGATGCTAAATATCTTAGCCTTAGCTCTTTGAGTTCTTAAAAAGAAGATTTTTTAAGTTTTTACTATATGCATATAGGGAAAATCAATGACCCCCTGGGGTGGGGCCAATTTTGAACCCAGGGCTTTTATTTGAACAAACTTGGTAGACACCCATAAGAAGATGTTTCATGCTAAACATCTAAGCTCTAGCTCATTGGGCTTTTTAAAAGAAGATTTTTTTAAGTTTTTACTATACACAAATAATTAAAAACAATGACACCCCTGGGGCTGGCCAGTTTTGACCCCAGGGCTTTTATTTGAACAAACTTTGTAGACACTTACTAGAAGATGTTACATGCTTAATATCTAAACTCTAGCTATTTGGGTTTTTTCAAAGAAGATTTTAAGTTTTTGCTATACACATATAAGGAAAATCAATGACCCCCGGGGCGGGGCCAATTTTGACCTCAGGTCTTTTATTTGAACAAACTTGGTAGACACCTATTAGAACATGTTTGATGCTAAATATCTTAGCTCTAGCTCTTTGAGTTCTTTAAAAGAAGATTTTTTAAGTTTTTACTATATGCATATAGGGAAAATCAATGACCCCCTGGGGCGGGGCCAATTTTGACCCCAGGGCTTTTATTTGAACAAACTTGGTAGACACTCATTAGAACATGTTTCATGCTTAATATCTTAGCTCTAGCTCTTTGGGTTCTTTAAAAGAAGATTTTTTAAGTTTTTACAATATGCATATAGGGAAAATCAATGACCCCCTGGGGCGGGGCCAATTTTGACCCCAGGGCTTTTATTTGAACAAACTTTGTAGACACTTACTAGAAGATGTTTCATGCCAAATATCTAAGCTCTAGCTCTTAGGATTTTTTAAAAGAAGATATTTAAAGTTTTTTCTTTCGGTTGCCATGGCAACCAGAGTTCTGCATGGAATTAAATTCTTTGAACAATTTTTAAAGGTGACCACCAAAGGAACATTCCTGTGAAGTTTGGATGAAATTGGCCTCGTGGTTTATGAGGAGATGTCATTTAAAGTAAAAGTTTACGGACAACGGACGGACGACGGACGGACGACGGACGGACGCCGGACAAAAAGCGATCACAAAAGCTCACCCTGTCACTTTGTGACAGGTGAGCTAAAAAGGGTAATGGTTTCTGTGCACTGCGCTTCCTCTCAATATACTTGACCATTGTATGAAATTGTATTGAATTCCAAATAGCACTTTTCAAGTTATGCTCTGGACAAGAAAAAAGAAATGGAAAAGTAACAAAGGGCAATAACTCAATAATTACTCTAGACAGAGTTATGGTTCTTGTGCCACTTCCTCTTAATGTTCTTGACAATCAAAGGTGTATTGAATTCTAACTTATAGTTTTCAAGTTATGCTCCAGACCCGGAAAAGTTTCAAACGGCAATAACTCTGTAATTTATCAAAATGGTGTTATGGTTCTTGTGAACTGCACTTCCTCTTAATGTGCTTGACATGACAATTGAATGAAGTTGTATTGAATTCCAAATAGTAGTTTTCAAGTTATGCTCCGGACAAGGAAAAGTAACAAAGGGCAATAACTTTGTAATTAGTGAAGGTGGAGTTATGGTTCTTGTGCACTGCACTTCCTCTCAATGTGCTTGAGCAAACACGACATATTGTCTAATATTTGATTGTATGTAAATTTGAAGACTTAAAAAGCGGCATAACTTTGTCAAAATGCAATACAGAGTTATGAAACTTGACCTGCATATCTTAATTGTGATATTTCATATATATTTTAAGTTTCAAGCAATAACATTTTTTAGTTTCCGAAATATTCAAATACATGTTAAAATTTAAGAATATCTTTCAATTAGTGTAGGACTTACAGAGCAGACACGACATACTGTCTAATATTCGATTGTTTGATATTTGACCTTCAATTGTGACCTTGACCTTGAGCTGACACATGGGCAACATGGGTTCTGCACATCCCCTTGTGGAGGTGGATATTTGAGCCAAGTTTAAAGAAAATCCTTCAATTGGTATAGGATTAATAGAGCGGACACGATAATGGAGAAGGACGGACCGGACAGACGGACCGACACGACAAAGCGAATCCATTATAGCCGCCCCCCCCCCCCCCACATTTTGTGGTGGGGGTAAATCTAAGCTCTAGGCCTTGCACTTTCAGAGAAGAAGATTTTTAAAGATTTCATTTCAAAAAATCTATTTTAAGCCCTCCTGATCCAGAGGCTCAATTGAGCAAAACCATTTGAACAATTTTAGTAGCACTTCATAATAGGAACATCCCAGGAAAATTTCATAACATTTGGCCCAGTGGTTTCTGAGAAGTTGTTTGTATAAAAAGTTGACGACAGAGGCACGGACACACTGACTGCGATGGAAGCCGGACAAATAGTGATCACAAAAGCTCACTCAGGTGAGCTAATAAAAAATATGGGGTTTTTTCCACTCTCTAAAATTCATGTGTGGGGTTTTGTGCACTCTATAAAAATTTTAGGTGTGGGGTTTTGACGTGTGGGGTTTTGTCCGTCTTTCAACTTTTGCAGATGACCACCAAAGAATTGTTTCTGTGAAATTTGGTCAAAATCCATCAAATGGTTTCTGAGGAAATGTGGTTTAAAGAAACTGTGGAAAGAGACTGAGGACTAATGATGAAAAACGGACACACTGCCATCACAACAGCTCACAATAGAGGACAGTGTGCTCAGGGGAGAGCTGTAAAGGGACATTTCACTAAAATAAAGCTGTCATAATAATGAGCTTTTAAGCAAGTTTTCCACGTTTAATGTTGATCACCTTTACTCATTTTCTTTAAAAAAAGAGTCTAGCTTAAAATGGTTGTAACACTTAATTGACAGCTTATATTTCTAATAATCTCTGAAAAAGGTTACCTGTTGTCTGCTATCACCATAGTTAAAGTACTGAAATAACTTCTCACCAAACTTGCTCCAAACTTGGTTTTCCTCATTTGGTATAATGCTGAAAAAGAGATACATGTATAAGTTAAAGAATGATAAATATGAATAAACATTTCATCTGTAATTGCAATATTGTAAGATTTTGAATAAAAAAATATGATCTGCAAGCTTACAGTACAAATCAGTTAATATTTCTTAACCAAATAACTAGACCGTACCTTAATAACTGATGTGTCATATAGCTAGGTAGATATCTATCATTTTGATAAGGATACTGTGTAAATACAAAAGGCAAAAAAGACAATGAAATATATTGAATTATTAAGAGTCAAAGTTATATGTCACTGTGTATCGATGTGATGCCATGACCATTGGCAACTTGAGTCATTAAGTCAACTGTTTCATCTGACATTGGAGTGATTGTTGTTTAAGTTTGGTTGGTTAGGCTATATAAAATAAATTCCCAGATTCTCATTCCCGCCCGCCCGGCAAAAATTGCACCGCTCAATTTGATTACCGTGTACAAATGCCGAGGACTGAATGTATATAAGTGCATGATTATTATGTGCGATCGAAAGTCTGTCGGTCTCGGTCCTGGCTGAATAAAAATTGGATCATACGGTCCGAGATAATTTTCTTACTGCCAATCCTCGGGTCCTAATAAAATTTCAAAGAGCTAAAGATAACCAGTTTTGACAATTAAATCTTGACCCACAGAAGACCAATTTTGGACAATTCAGATAAACAGCTGTGAGCTTGTCTTCATAAACAACATCGGTAAATTTTGCCGTAAATTACAAATTTGGATTTATTTTAAAATAGAGAATGAATAATCATAAAATATTTAATCTGATAAAATCAACAACAACTAGAATTGTGAATGGTTATGCAGAAAACAGACATTTTTTTTCATTTGTCACATATTTTTGGGATGCCCATTTTTAATAGGTAAATCTCTTTACTTTCTTTGCCAAATTTTCAATAGGTTATATGTAATTATTTCTGCTATGTGATAATTATATAAATATGCTTTTCTTTTTGTGTAGCTTCATTGGTTGATTAATTAATTTTTAACAAACTTCACTCCAGAAAAAAGTAATATTGATCGACATAGGCATAGTACATCTTTATTCAACTCTTTTATTAAATTAGCATGTCTTATTGTGTAACAATACATGTATAAATTGGTTGTTTTTTTGTCCAAACATCAATTTGTTTGATGTCGGAATATGAAAGGTTCAATAAAACAGATCAGAACAATCAAGATATATTACCATGTTGCTTCTATTCTCAATCTAAACACATAATATTAGCACCTAAATAGCTTATAATAGAACTAATTCCCAAATATTGACCTCCTCGCATGTAATATTTCCAGACCGAGAATGGAAAATAAAAAATAGAAAATAAAATCCACCCATCTGCCCCATTTTTTCCATAAGGCCATTTTTTTTTTATATTTTGGTTTACTGATTTTTTCCAAAAAAAGGTAGGGTCGGTGGAGGGGAAAAAAAAAAAGGAAAAGAAAAAAGTTTTCATAATTATCTTCATGTCTGGAAGGTGAGATACTTTGTAAGTATCCCTTCTCTTATGATTAGTCCATTCCCATTCTGGTAAATGTGATGAGTACATAGTACTTACTAGAGAAATTAAATGACCGACTGTCTAAATTCCACAGTGCTCATAAATACACAAAACATCGTTCACATGTGTGAAAACAAAATAGCATCCACAAATTGATAAAATATCATGTTGCTATTATTTAATCTACACATCTAATCTATGACCTCGCTGACCCTTCAAAAGAGTCGATAAATCTTTGATGTTCACACACATGTAGTCCCAGTTGTTTAATTCGAATCATCAAAGGTGCTGAAACTCAACTGACTTGCACTCATTTATTGATATAACAGAAGTTTAAAAACCTGTCAAGAAAAGATTACACATGTTAAATTATTGCCCAAGTTGAAAAATATTTCTTTCGGAAAATTAACAGGTCAATTACTGACACGTAAATTATTAATCGTAAGTGCATTTTTTTATATTTTTTTTGAAAGGAAACCCGTATCTAATCTCCTTTTAAAGACTAATGTTTTTGTTAAATCTGTAAATAGTGATCATGTCACTATGTTTCTTTTTAAATTTAATTTAATTTGATTCTCATTGAATAAGATTTCTCTAGCTGTATCCAAGTGATAACTTGTGTATTTTGGGGTTTTTTTTAATCTTTTTTTTTTTGTAGTTGTTTTCTTTGACATTTCTACACAATTGGACCTTCAAAACATATGATTTTATACATACATACATGAAATATATTTTGAATATATAGATATTAGCCTAATTAATTTGGCGAGAATTAATGGTTTAACCCATTTTGTAGACATTTTTCTTCATGCCAAATACATCGCCGTCAAAAATTATCTCTCGACGTTTCTTTGACAAGTCTAATAAGTAATAAGTTGGACTTCTATAAATCTCCGATCTAAATTTAATAAGCAGCATATTTTGAGTACTTTTTTCCGGGCAGATTTTTTTTTTTCATTTTCCCAAAAAAAGGATGCGACGGGTCAGTAAACCGAAATATCAAAAAATAATGGCCTAATTTGGATGAGAATCTAGTTATTTATTTTCTATTGCCTTATAACACTGATTTTAAAACATTTTTGGTCATTTTTTAGCCTTGTCAATTCAGAGTAGAAGATTTCTCAAGTTTTACAATACATGCATTTCTCACATACCCGTGCCGATTTTGCGACTCCGTAAATATGGTATTGCAGGGCCGTGCATATAATTTGACGTGACGTCATTAGTGTAATACAAACATAGCGTAAAGACGCGCTAAATGTTACATTATACTGTAGGCGCGTCAATGAAAAATGACTCTTATTTCACTTTAAACTGTCTTTATTTTGGGTATGTGATAAATAGAATATTAAATTTGTGTAAGTTCATTACTGAATTTATTGAACTCGTTGAATAAAATAATATTATGCTCGCCAGAGGCTCGGATAATATAATTTTATTCAACTCGTGCAATAAATTCAGTATTGAACTTACACTCATTCAATATCCTCTATATATTATACCTCATTTGCATACGCTCTTCTATATTTAATATGATGTCATCCCGTCCATAAATTGCATACAGACCAGCTACGCAGTTCATAATTCTTATATTGACTGGATGACGTTATATTAAATAAAGAAGGGTGTATGCAAATGAGGTATAATATTCTATTTTGTTGTTAAATGATTCTTTTTACTGAATTTATTGTTATGTTTCACATAAATATATTACATGTTGATCAAAAGTCATGATTTGTCTTTAATTTAATTATAATTTTTATTTATACAGATGAAATTCTTAAAGTCCAGGGTGCCGTTTTATCAACGGTTGTACGCCCGGTCGTAGCTAAGATTTGGTCGTACGACCGATCTTACGGCTACGTCACGTTTTATCAACATGGTCGTAGCTAAGACGTCTTAGATGAATGTCGTAACTTTAAGGCTGCTTCAGACCAGTCGTAAGTAGGCTAAAGATCTTAAAAATGGCGGCCATTTTTGCATAATTCCCGATAGGAACTTTCAAACACAAATATTTGAACAATTGAAGTTTTCAACTAACTTAGGTTTTCCGCGTACATGTTTATGTACAGTGCTGATTCTATTTTAACATCCCAGGGACGCAACTATCACTTCCAGATTAATATCCGGATAATTTCCACGAAGAAGCTATGGTTAGTTTTATTACTTTAATTTTAGTACAACCGACGTATATATGTGTGTTTAATATAACTCCTGTCACATCTGTAGCTAGATTAGCAAATGATTCTTACAATTTTCTATACCGTTTCCTACTTTTCTTTTCGAAATATTTTAGTACAGAAATTTCGGACAGTGCAGATTTCGGACAGAATATAGATCTAACAATTGTCAATAACAATTGTGTTAATTGTCAAGCTATTAAACCAATTTGATTGTTATAATTAGTTAAGTATGTTCTTTTGTAGACCTTTCAATGAAGTTGCTACAGTATCTATGTGAAAGACAAGTGTTAATAATGTGAAATCAACATGGCAACATTATGTTAACCTACAGTACAGTGCTGTAATGGGAATGCAAATGAAACTGCAGCACTGTTGTTTGGTAAAGCATGTACATGTATGCGAAATGAGCATCTTTAGATCCAATTTGGTGTATCACATGAAAAGAGGATTGTAAACAAAGGACAAGTAACTTGTGCAGACAGGTGAGTTTGAAATATAGACAGTTTTAGAGTTCACTTCACCCCTCTTTCTATGAAATCTGATTAAAGCACTACACCTCCCTTTTTGTTTATGTGTTGTTATGTGCTTTACACAAATTAAGGTGGAACATGTGAAATGCAATCAATTATGGTGATTAAAATATTCATTGTTTTAACACATTTCTTGTTATATAATAAGTATGGACCAAATCAAAATAGAGATATTACTTTTCCCCTAATATATTTACATGTGTATGATATTAATGATAATCAATTGAGTACATTATATTTTTTTTTCTACAATATAACTAGAACTGCCACTATCATGGCGTGAATACCCCCGCATACCACTTTGTCAGAATCAACAGTGGCCATTTAGAGCTCAAGGACAACCTCCCTGCCAAATCTGAGGTTACTAAGCCAGTGCATTGCTAAGTTATGTATTCTACATGCTTCAAATGTGAAAATGTCAAAATCAATACATTGCGGACAGGAAATTCTTTAGCAATTGAGAAGAAAAGCTTTTTTTTGTCAAGGTCCCTGTGACCTTGACCTTTGACCCAGTGACCTCAAAATCAATAGGGGTCACCTTATAGTCATGATCAACATCTATGCCAAATATGAAGACTGTGGGTCAAAGGAATCTTATGTTAATGGGTGGACAAACTTTTTGAAGTCAAAGTCCCTATGACCTTGACCTTAGATCCAGTGACCTCAAAATCAAAAGGGGTCATCTATTAATCATGATCAACATCCATGCCAAATATGAAGACTGTGGGTCAAAGGAATCTAAAGTTTATTGGGCAGACCAACTTTTTGAAGTCAAAGTCCCTGTGACCTTGACCTTTGACCTGGTGACCTCAAAATCAATAGGGGTCATCTACTAATCATGACTAACCTCCATGCCAAATATGAAAGCTGTGGGTCAAAGGAATCTTAAGTTATAGGGCGGACAAGCTTTTTGAAGTCAAGGCCCCTGTGACCTTGACCTTTGACCTGGTGACCTCAAAGTCAATAGGGGTCATCTACTAATCATGACTAACCTCCATGCCAAATATGAAGACTGTGGGTCAAAGGAATCTTAAGTTATTGGGCGGACAAGCTTTTTGAAGTCAAGGCCCCTGTGACCTTGACCTTTGACCTGGTGACCTCAAAGTCAATAGCGGTCATCTACTTATCATGACTAGCCTCCATGCCAAATATGAAGACTGTGGGTCAAAGGAATCTTAAGTTATTGGGCGGACAAGCTTTTTGAAGTCAAGGCCCCTGTGACCTTGACCTTTGACCTGGTGACCTCAAAGTCAATAGGGGTCATCTACTAATCATGACTTGCCTCCATGCCAAATATGAAGACTGTAGGTCAAAGGAATCTTAAGTAATTGGGCGGACAAGCTTTTTGAAGTCAAGGCCCCTGTGACCTTGACCTTTGACCTGGTGACCTCAAAATCAAAAGGGGTCATCTACTAATCATGACTTACTTCCATGCCAAATATGAAGACTGTGGGTCAAAGGAATCTTAAGTTATTGGGCGGACAAGCTTTTTGCAGTCAAGGCCCCTGTCACCTTGACCTTTGACCTCAAAATCAATAGGGGTCATCTACTTATCATGACTAACCTCCATGCCAAATATGACGACTGTAGGTCAAAGGAATCTTACGTTATTGGGCGGACAAGCTTTTTGAAGTCAAGGCCCCTATGACCTTGACCTTTGACCTAGTGACCTCAAAATCAATAGGGGTCATCTACTTATCATGACTAACCTCCATGCAAAATATGACGACTGTAGGTCAAAGGAATCTTACGTTATTGGGCGGACAAGCTTTTTGAAGTCAAGGCCCCTGTGACCTTGACCTTTGACCTAGTGACCTCAAAATCAATAGGGGTCATCTACTAATCATGACTAACCTCCATGCCAAATATGAAGACTAAGGGTCAAAGGAATCTTAAGTTATTGGGCGGACAAGAAAAAAACCGACGGACAGCCGGACGGACGGACAGCCGGACAAGCTGATTCCAGTATACCCCCCTTACAACTTTGTTGTGCGGGGGTATAATTATCACATTAAAACTTCAAAATAAGTTTGACTATTTAAAATAACTTATTTTGTATTAGTCATTTAAAGTGGGTGACCTACTATCTTAGATATGAGATATCTCTTTCACCCCTCATTTGTTCTAACATTGATACCGGAAATACATGTATGTCCCAGATTGACAGTACATTGATAGTTATGTTGAAAATCACACATAATATTTTTTATCAACAATTATATAGCAGATTTTTCTTTATTTTTGTGTCACATTGATACTTTAAATTGTCTTTCATGTAATGTTTCAGAAAATGGTGTAATATATTGAAGTTCCATGTTGCAAGTTAACTTGTCAGGGTTAAAAATATTGAAAATTGCCTTGAGTTAAACATTTTACAAAAAAAAAATACTAAAAGAAGAAAATTAACAGACAAAAGGTTTATTTGTTGTTGAAATATTTATTCTAGAAATAATCAGGGATGATGGGTGAAGTGTCTTACTGATTTTGGGGTGTGAAGTGTCTTCAGAGGTTAAGTGTCTTGTTTACACATTTAAACAAATACTATTTTATCATATATTGTAGTAATGTTAGATTTGTGGAAATCATTATCATATGTACTCATAGGTTTGTTAAAGTTTATGTAGATATTATCTTAGTAGGCTTCTTTTCAGGTATCACTTGATTTTCTTTTATACATGTAAATGCTATATAGAGTCTATGAAATTGTAGCTGAATTTTTATCTGATTTTCCTTACAGATATAAGGCAGCATGAATAGTTAGTACTTGGTGCATCTGCTGATCAATGTATTTATCAAAGAGGACATTAACAATGATGAGGCTGTATATCACCAGGGTCAGTTATGACAAACTTATTTTAGAAACAGTAATATAAAAGTAAAATGACCTTACACTGTCAGGGAACTGACAGTTATAGAGGAATATAAAAGAAAATCAACAGTGAGAACTTCTTTAAAAGCTCAATGACTGTGACTGGCAAATTCACACATTTCAAAGACATACATAATTATTGAATAAAAACTATTCACATTTAGTTTATAGGGATTTCATTTGAATTATACATTTTCAAATTTATCCGTTCATGACATTTCATATGAGATAGTTTGTAAAAAAATATTGTATCAAATTACAATGTTAATTATTTGATTTTATGTCAGAATATTCTCTGTAATGTTTCAGATTACTGCTGAATGATGGAAGGTTTACAGCTAAACAATCTTATGATTGGAATCAATATCCATGGACAGCTCTCCCTTACAGGGTCCAAGTGTTGTGACCTTGTTATATGGCCAACAAAGGGCATATAAGTCCTAAAGATAGTTAAGAATAAAGTTATATAGACTATCAAACATTTCATCAATTTACCAATATCTGTAAGATAAGGTACATTATGTATAATTTAATACATTCCATAATAACTTTGTTTCTACATGCACATGAATAAAAATAACACTTAAGTATGGTCACAAAGGGACAGTCAGTGATCTACAATTATTACCCTGAATGCATGTAAGAAGCTTTATGTGAATGCTTTTAATGATTAATGAAAAAATATACATAGGTTAGGTCTTTAAGTTGTTTTTGAATATATATTTTGGATGGTACATGTATGTACTGACTGTAATATTCACTTGTCTTAAGTGTCAAAAACTATATATAGCTATTGATGTATGTCAAAATCAAATATCTATATTTCTTGAGGTGATAACTTTACTAAATCATTCTCTGAATAACATTATGAAATGTTAGACTTGAAAGGATACACAGCCAAATGATGTTCTTCTCTGTATTCAATTGGATTAAAGTGACTTTGAAAAAAAAGATTTATGTGTTACAATTCATAACATGAGATAAATCAATGTAACATATGTGTTTTATATTGATATTTATTGATTTATTGTTACTTGAATGCATTAAAATTGTTGGGATGAATATTAAAAACACAAAGAAAATAACACAAAAGGGACACTAATTGAAATAAACAATTGTAATACAGAATTCCCTGGAAGTGACAATTTATCTTTAATGTGCTAAGTTTATAATCATCTTTGTCTTAACTGCTCTTGTCTGAATAGTACCTTGTGTCTGTTAAAACATATTATTTTTATATTGTTATCTACTTTCAAGATTGTTTTCTAGTAGATATGTAAATAAATTCTCAACAGGTATCATAAAAAATTAATATGAATTAGAAAAAGTTGTAACATCTCATTTCAATGTCATAATTTACAGTCCTATATCTATTTATTGTCATACTGGAATAATAATAAATGACTTTGTAACATTCCAACACTTTCTGTTCTGTAGATACCTTCACAAATCAGCCAGCCATACTAGGATCCTTCCTATTACCGGACAAAATATGTTTTTTCGCCGTATTTTTCTTTTAAATAATGAAAAAGAATGGAATTTTACCCAAATAATTTTGGGTTTTTATAACACGTAAACATTACTTAATCGGACATAAAATTAAAAATTTGACCGTAGAAATGTGTCTTTAAAGTAGGGTATTATAAGAGAAAAAATCGTGTAGACAGCTCAATTTACCGCGGACATTGTGTTTCAAAATATTTTGAAGTCGTGAATTTAAATTTGTCTGTAAATAATCAACATGGAAACTACGACTATTGAATGGCAAGGTTAAGATATTTGAAGAACCCAGGCAGCCATGTTTGTTACGAAGAGGCCAATGTTTGGGGTGTAATTGAAATTAACACTATTAACTCAATTCACGTATTGAGTCTTCATGATCCTTAAATGTATGAAACACTTTGATATTCAAATGGAATTCTGTTCTTTGTTATAAAGTTCCCTTTTGGTCATCATGTAGCATGTTACAAAAGCCATAAAATCTATTTCTATTTACATTTCATGTAGAGTTTCCTCCCATGGGCGTAACCCGTTTCCTTATATGTTTTTTAATTTGCATTTCTTTGTAAAAGATAACAACGAGATACTGTTGGAATAAATTTAATATTACTTTTTATCATTAAAATCTGTTACGATTGTCTCCTGAGATAACGTTGAGAAGAATTAAAAGTGAAATTTATCTAAAATAAAACCCCATTAATTAAGGGCCTCAATATTCGGGCATGCGCAGAACAGATTATTACCCCGCATGACCAGGCCATGAAATTACTATTAAACAAAAGGGCATGGTAGTAAATAAACAAGATTGCATTTGTAAAAAATGCCATGCCACCGCATAAATACAACACAATTTTTTTGTTTCTATACAGATTGCCATAATGCATAGATCACTTACCTATCTGTTATTATCAGATTAGTACCTTCAGAAAAGATTTTTAATTTTTTACTTAGTTTACTTTAGACATAGTGACTGAAAATCAATGATCCCCAGAGGCGGGGCCAATTTTGACCCCAGGCCCCGTATTCACAAAGATTTAAGGATCAGGATCAAGATCAGGATCAAGTTTAAAAACTCCAATATTCTTCATTGTTTATCCTTATAATTAAATGTCTTATATTAATTTGATAAAAATTGACTTGCAATAGCAAGTTTATGAACTTAAAGAATAAATTTATTGCTATTTTTGCAAGATATGGGCTTTTTATAGATGATCCAAATATTGATCCTGATCCTAAAATTGATCCTTATTTTAATCCGAATATTTTTGCATTTGTTTTGTTATTTGTTGATTTTATCCCAAAATAGTTTTGTTTCTTTGCAAATCAGCAATTTTTTACATTTTGAATATTTACCATTTAATTCCAGCAAAACACTATTATTTTAAGTAACATAAAAAAGTGAAAATAAAATCAGGATCACTTGATCCTGATCCTGATATTTTCTTAGTGAACACAGGGCCTGGGCTTTAATTTGAATAATCTTGCTAGAGGTTCACTACACAATGTTTAATGCAAAATGTCTAACCTCTAGCCTTTGTCAATTAGAGAAGATTTTTTAAAGTTTTTACTATATACATGTAAGGAAAACCTATGACCCCCGGGGCGGGGCTAGTTTTGACACTAGAGGCAAAAATTGAACAACTTTGGTAGAGTACCTATAGATGATATTATATACCAAATATCAAAGTTCTAAGCCTTGTACCTTCAGACAAGAAGTTTTTTTGAGTTTTACTATATGTACATACTGAAAACCAATGACCCCCGGGGCGGGGCCAATTTTGACCCCAGGGCTATAATTTGTACAATCTTGCTAAAGGTTCACTACACAATGTTTCATGCAAAATATCTTACCTCTAGCCTTGGTGAATTTAGAGAAGATGATTTTTTAAGTTTTTACTATATACATATAAGGAAAACCTATGACCCCCGGGGTGGGGCTGATTTTGACACTAGAGGCAAAATTTGAACAACTTTGGTAGAGTACCTATAGATAATAACACATAACAAATATCAAACCTCTAAGCCTAGTACCTTCACACAAGAAGGTATTTTAAGTTTTTACTATATGTACATATAGTGAAAATCAATGACCCCTGGGGCGGGGCCGATTTTGACCCCAGGGCTATAATTTGAACAATCTTGGTAGAGGTCTACCAGACAATGCCTTATGCAAAATATCTAAGCTCTAGGCCTTTTGAGTCTTTACAAGAAGATTTTTTTAATTTATTCTTATAATTCCTTTTGGTTGCCATCGCAACCAGATTTCTGCATGGAATGAAATTCTTTGAACAACTTTAGAAGCCCTTCACCCAAGGATCAATCCTGCCAAGTTTGGTTGAAATTGGACTAGTGGTTTTTCACAAGAAGATTTTTTAAGTTCACTATATAATCTATATAACACACACACACACACACACACACACACAAACAAACACACAGGTGAATCGCTATATGCCACCGCATCGCAGATGCTGCGGTGGCATAAAAAACTGAATCAACAATATTTATCTGAGAGTGGTTTTGTTCTTATTTACTTTGAAATAGAAATAGTGTGAACGATTCAGACCGGATGATTTTTAATCGAAGCAAAGAATAACTACTGGGCAGAAATAGATTTTGTCCGGTAAACCAATTGTCCAGTAAATATGAAGGAGCCCAGTATTGTTTTCAACTTTTCCTTAATCTTAGCTAAAACTGCTAAGAAAGACTCTTCTAATGTTTGCAGATGTTGTTTAGCATTTTACCTCAGAGCCCTGTACATTTTTTTAATTCAAGCTGTGCCACCTGTAACTTATTCAATGTCATGAACGCACAGACAGGTTGAACTTTGGTGGGTGTCTCTGTATTCAAGCATCAACAGCGCTTTGTTCCAAGTAAAAAAAATCTTAAAACAGTAGCTATGCTTTGGAAGCCTTTTGCTTTTACAAGATACTATACGGTTGACAGATCATAATGATGAATACTATCACTTTCTTTGACTTTTATTCAGAAAATTCTTACCGATCTGCGGTAAGGAATGTAAGGGATATATTTACATAGTCATTGGTGATATTTAATTGTATACTTAGCCGTTTGTAAGGATGATCAGAATGACGCTTAAGTTATTTTAGAAGTAATGTGTCTAACACGCAGTAGGCATTTAAAAAAATTGACATCGTTTTGTAGACTGATATATATTATGTCCTCTTTTTTGATGCATCTCTATATTTGGATCCGAAAATAAGTACCTATTTGTTTTTATCAATGATTTACCGTTTTTTATTAAATAAAGATCAATATACAATGTATCCCATGTAAAAAAAATTAAATCTTCTATTAGAAAAGAAATGGCATTCTAACTCAAAAAGACTTATTGTTTTTTGTACATTATTGAGTTAATTTGGAAACAAAACGTATTAAATGTCCTTTTTGCTCATCCCCCATGCTTTGCAGTTATTAAAACTACTTCGACGAGGTATAGATCGTATTCTGTTGATGCAGTTGTGTTTTCATTGACAGGTGCACGGGAAATCACGTGACCCGGAAACGTACTTTCAACTGTATGGTAACTGTTTATACGGTCGTAAGACTGAGGGCGTACGACCGTGTTCATAAAACGGTATTGTGGAAATCGTAAGCTCGGTCGTAAGTATTGGTCGTAAGATAAGATCGCAGTTACGACCGTCTTTGTTGATAAAACGGCACCCAGGTTTTTTCCCTAGTAACATTAAGTATTTAATTTGATTAACAACAAGAACTGTCAGAGGACAGCGATGCTCGACTATTCGAAAAAGTTGTCACAAGGGTGTTTTATTGAGTATAATAATGCTTACCTATATGAATACATCAAATTGTCCGAAAAGGTACAAAGGCTTGTTATTAAGATGTTTTATCGAGTAAATCACTGCTTTATTATTATGAATGCATAAAATTGTCCCAAAAAAGGCACAGACACTTCAGTAGTTATGGAGATACCAGCTTACAAGCAAAAACTTTACCAAGAATTTATAAAAGAGGGGCATAATTATGCAAAAAACAAATAAGAGTTATTGGACTTGTGCCAATCATGTAAGATAATCACAGAGAACCAGTGTGTGAAGTTTCATTGCCTTCAGTAGTTATGGAGATACTTGCTTACACACAAAAACTTAACCACAGGGATGCCGACGCCGACAAATGGGTGACTGCATTAGCTCGATTATTCTGCGAATAGTCAAGCTAAAAATGGAATATTAAAAGAAGAGCATAATTTTTTGCTGTATCACATGAAAATAATTTTTTTTTTAAATCACACTAGGGTTTGAGATCTTTCATACACTGAACAAATAAAATTATTATTTGAAAGCAAATTATAGTAAAAATGACAACAACGAAAGGGATGAAAGGATTTAGATTCCGTATTATATAACAAATAAAACATGGCCTGTCGGGCAAAATGCAAGTTTACGTACTGGTTGGTCAGACTGAGGAAGGTATATGACCCTCAGCTGCGCTTCGGGCCATATACCTTCCTCAGTCTGACCAACCAGTCCATAAACTTACATATTGCCCTTAAGGCCATGTTTTGTTAAATAAGGAAAACCTATTTTGACACTAGGAGCAAAATTTGAAAAACTTTGGTAGAGGACCTATAGATGATATTATATTCCATATATCTAAGCTCTACGCCTTGTACCTTCACACAAGAAGATTTTTTAAGTTTTTGCCAATTTTGACAACAGGGCTATAATTTGAACAATCTTAGTAGAGGTCCAATAGACAATGGCTTTTGTTCTAGGCCTTGTGGGTCTTTAGAAGAAGATTTTTTTAACTTTTTCCTAACAATTTCTTTTAGTTGCCATGGGAACAATTTTGGAAGTCCTTCATCCAACGAACATTACTGACAAGTTTTGTTGAAATTGGACCATTGGTTTTGAACAATAAGATTTTTAAGTTTACTATATAATCTATATAACAGACAAACACACACACACACATACATACACAGAGAGAATAATCAATATATATGCCACTGCATCGTAGATGCTGCAGTGGCATATGAAGGGGCATTATTCGGTCAAAATGCTTAATACAGTGACCTCCTCCAGTGTACAGGTTCAAAGCCATATGTCAATGGACATTGGAAATATTTGAGTTGGTATGCAAACTTTAAAATAAATGTTAAGCCGACACTGTTGCTAGGCTAAATAGTAGAAAAGAAGTAGATCTTTTTATACAATTAAACTTTGCTAAAATGCAGTAGTGTTTTGTGTCTAGTGAATTTGGGAAGAGGGTCAAGATCAGATGTGTACAAAGGCCATAGTGTAATATTTAATTCAAAACAAGCAACTATCATAGTTTTGCAAGCAATACATAAGTCCCCTACCGGTTAGAACCCCAGCAACATTCTGAAAGGCCATTGGTCACTCAATTATGCCACTGAATGAATGATTGAATGAACTTAAATCTGTTCAGTTCTTAGTTTGTCTGTATTATAGTAATGTGTTAAATTTCCTTGAATAATAAGGAAATTATGTTTATACAACAGATAATCAAAAGATCCAATTTCCTCAGGATGAATATGTATAAGTAATGTTTCAACTTTTCTCTATATTAAGTAAATTTGATGGAAAAGTTCCAAGTGCTTTAAAAAGGATCTCAGGAAATAGTTTTTAGAAACTGAAAGACAGATAGACTGACAGACACTTTGAGGGTAAATCTTTAAACATCCCTGGTTGTTACCAGAATATAATATTTTTAAAAGCAAAATTCTCAAAGGAAATAACTCTTGAAATAAAGTTGCTAGAATTATGAACATTGTCATACATGATGCAAGTGTAACAAAGAACAATTATATTAAGTTTAAAGAAGATACCATTTATAATCACAAAGAAGTAAAGGGAAAAAATAACAAATTTCAAGTTCTTTAGATAACCTAGCTGAAGAACGCTATTTTATTGATGTTTTTAATCCGAAACTTAATACTATATTATTATTATTACCTTTCGGGTTGCGACTTGATTATTGTTCTCTGCCATAGTGTCATAATGGTGATCATTTCTGCCAAGAAGTTTTTACATTGGACCTTTGAGTGTGACCCTGACCTTTAGGGTTGTGACTTGAATATTGTGCTCTGTCAATGGTGTCATAATGGTGATCATTTCTGCCAAGTTATCTTAAAAACATTGCAGGGGTTATGGACAGACAAAATGTAGACTTTCTAACATTTGACCTGTAAGTGTGACCTTAACCTTGGGTGTAGCAATTCAATTATTGCACTCTGCACATTGTCTCATAATGGTGATCTCTCATGCCAAGTTATTTAAAAAACTTTTCACCGGATTAAATTTATTGGAGCGGACACAAATTATATACCTTTTAACACTTGACCTTTAAGTGTGACCTTGACCTTGGGGAAAACAACCCAATAATTGTGCTCTGCGCGGAAGGGGATTACCAAAGTTACAGCCAGTAATAGCAAGAACAAGCAAAATTTGGACATTTGACCATGAAGGTCAAGGTCATTTATGGATGAAGGTCAAGGTTAGTGTGGTCTACTAAAAGGTCTTGTTCCAAGGGTTATTGTGGCCAAGTATGAAATTTTATTAAAACAAAATAAGTAGACATCCACTAGAAGATTTTTTATGCCAAATATCTAAGCTCTAGCTCTTTTGGATTGCCACAAAAAGATTTTTTTTAGTTTTTGCTATATACATATTCGGAAAATCAATGACCCCTGGGGCAGGGCCAATTTGACCCTAAGGCTTTTATTAAAACAAAATTAGTAGACATCCACTAGAAGATTTTTTATGCCAAATATCTTAGCTCTAGCTCTTTTGGATTGTCACAAGAAGATTTTTTTAGTTTTTACTATATACATATAATGAATATGAACAACGCCTCAGGAAGGGCCAATTTTGACCCTAGGGCATTTAATTGAACAAACTTGGTAGACATCCACTAGAAGATGTTTCATGCTAAATATTTTTAGTGCTTTTGGGTTGTCACAAGAAGATTTTTTAGGTTTTTACTATATACATATAAGGAAAATCAATGACCCCCTGGCCCTAGGGATTTTATTTGAACAAACTTGCTAGACATCTATTAGAAAATGTTTCATGCCAAATATCTAAGCTTTACCTCTTTTGGATTTTCACAAGAAGATATTTTAAGTTTTTACTATGTACATATAAGCCAATTTTGACCCTAGGGCTTTTGTTTGAACAATCTTGGTAGACATCCACTAGAAGATGTTTTATGCAAGCACTAGCTCTTTCAGTTTTTTACAAGAAGATTTTTAAGATTTTTGTAAAAAAATCTTTCGGTTGCCATGGCAACCAGAGTTCTTCATGGAATATAATTCCTTGAACACCTTTGGTGGAGCTACATGCAAGAAACATCCCTGCAAAGTTTCAACAACTTTGACCAAGGAGGAGAAGTTGTCCATTTGAACAACTTGCTAGACATCTATTAGAAAATGTTTCATGCCAAATATCTAAGCTTTACCTCTTTTGGATTTTCACAAGAAGATATTTTAAGTTTTTACTATGTACATATAAGCCAATTTTGACCCTAGGGCTTTTGTTTGAACAATCTTGGTAGACATCCACTAGAAGATGTTTTATGCAAGCACTAGCTCTTTCAGTTTTTTACAAGAAGATTTTTAAGATTTTTGTAAAAAAATCTTTCGGTTGCCATGGCAACCAGAGTTCTTCATGGAATATAATTCCTTGAACACCTTTGGTGGAGCTACATGCAAGAAACATCCCTGCAAAGTTTCAACAACTTTGACCATGGAGGAGAAGTTGTCCATTTGAACAACTTTGGCAGGGGCCCACCAAAGGATCATTCCTGTAAAGTTTGATTAATGTGCAGTCATTGGTTTCCGAGGAGATGTTGTTTAAAGAAATTATTGATGTTGCACAACAAGGGAAGACAGTGGGGGATCACAATAGCTCACCATGAGCATGTTGTGCTCAGGTGACCTAAAAATCAGAGTTCTGTCATGTTTGGCTTGCTATATATCTCTTTGTAAAGCATTTTTGCTGATCATATTTTTATTGTTGTTACTTGAAAGAATACCTTTTGTATGATCATAATAAACTTCAAGATTTTACATGTATTTTTTGCTTGTTATCACTCACCTGATGTATTCATCTGAACCATTTTCTGTGCACCAGTTGATATTCTCCTTATCTTTGTTAAAATTGGTTGTTTCATCACTTAACTCCTCTGATGTATTGATCACAGTTCCTAGCTCAACTTTCAAATTGTAACCTTCAAATGCATCTACACCTTTAGGTAAATTTGCATCCTGACATTTTTCAATGTCACTAGTCTGAAAATTAATCTTAATTTGTTAATACAAAAACATGATTTTGAAAATAGTTTCATCTATACATATATAAAAAAAAAACACTTTTAGGCTTGTCATTTTCTTTAAAATTTATTCAACAAAAATTGAAAACAAGAGGGCCATGATGGCCCTGAAGTCGCTCACCTGTATATAGGCCCCCGGAGCGGGGCCAGTTTAAATTCCAGGGCTTTTATTTGAACAAACTTGGTAGACACCCATTAGAAGATGTTTCATGCTTAACATCTAATGTCTAGCTGGTCAAGTTTTTTCTTTACACATATAGTTGAAAACAATGACACACCTGGGGCAGGGCCAGTTTTGACCCAAGGGCTTTTATTTGAACAATCTTTGTAGACACTTACAAGAAAATGTTTCATGCTTAATATCTAAACTCTAGCTATTCGAGTTTTTTCAAAGAAGATTTTTAAGTTTTTGCTATACACATATAAGGAAAATGAATGTCCCCCGGGGCGGGGCCAATTTTGACCCAAGGGCTTTCATTTGAACAAACTTTGTAGACTCTCACTAGAAGATGCTTCATGCTTAATATCTAAACTCTAGCTATTTGAGTTATTTTAAAGAAGATTTTTTAAGTTTTTGTTATACACATATAAGGAAAATAAATGACCCCCGAGGCGGGACCAATTTTAACCCCAGGGCTTTTATAAGAACAAACTTGGTAGACACTCACTAGAAGATGTTTCATGCTTAGTATCTAAACTCTAGCTATTTGTTTTTTTTTCAAAGAAGACTTTTTAAGTTTTTGCTATACACATATAAGGAAAATCAATGACCCCCGGGGCGGGGCCAATTTTGACCCCAGGGATTTTATCTAAACAAACTTGGTAGACATCCATTAGAACATGTTTCATGCTAAATATCTTAGCTCTAGCTCTTTGGGTTCTTTAAAAGAAGATTTTATAAGTTTTTACTATATACATATAGGGAAAATCAATGACCCCCTGGGGCGGGGCCAATTTTGACCCCAGGGCTTTTATTTGAACAAACTTGGTAGACACTCACTAGAGGATGTTTCATGCTAAATATCTTAGCTCTAGCTCTTTTGGTTCTTTAAAAGAAGATTTTTTAAGTTTTTACTATATGCATATAGGGAAAATCAATGACCCCCTGGGGCGGGGCCAATTTTGACCCCAGGGCTTTTATTTGAACAAACTTGCCAAATATCTAAGCTCTAGCTCTTTGGGTTTTTTAGAAGAAGATATTTAAAAAATTTTCTTTTGGTTGCCATGGCAACCAGAGTTCTGCATGGAATTAAATTCTTTGAACAATTTTCAAAGGTGACCACCATAGGAACATTCCTGTGAAGTTTGGTTGAAATTGGCTTAGTGGTTTATGAGAAGATGTCATTTAAAGTAAAAGTTTACGGACGACGGACGGACGACGGACGACGGACGCCGGACGAAAAGTGATCACAAAAGCTCACCCTGTCACTTTGTGACAGGTGAGCTAAAAAAACCAACAAAAAACAAGATTGCATTTGCTAAAAATGCTATGCCACCGCAGTAATACAACACTAAATAGTAATGTAGGAACAGAATTATTTTGTTTCTATACAAATGAAGATAGCCATAATGCATAGATCACTGACCTATCTTATCCTTATCAGATTAGTGGTTAAATCTATTGTTATTCAAATAAAATATCAGAGTAGGAATCTATCAATGCAGTAGAGTCTAGTGAATTTGGTGGTGAAGGTTATATTTCACATGGCCAAAATTCCATGACTGTACATCAAAGGACAACACAGTTGTCAAAATCTAGGCCAGCTGATATCAAAGTTCACAGTTGCTGGGTTGTGTGGGTGTTGCGTTCATTGAAAGCCACTTTTCCTTGTTGATCTTGCAGAGATCTGCCAAGAATTTGAAAGTACTGGGCCCTGGGCCCACTTGGTCTGAAAATGATGGGCCATTTTTACCAAAGTTTGGGCCTTGGGAAAATAAGTAAACATTGACTTAAATAACTGTTAAAAAGTTTGTAGATAATTGAATTTCCCTGGTAATAAAACTTAAATCATATTTTATGACAAGTGGTTCACTTATGATTCAGTACTTAACCAATAATTAAAAATTATGCCTACATGGTAACTTTCTAATTAATATTAATTGCAGGCAAAATATTTTACAAACAAACGGCTGCTCAAAAATTTGATATGCAAATTTATTCACATAATTGCTGGTTCTTACTTCTAATGTCTAATACTGTGCATTATCCATTTAATTGTTCCTACTTTGCACCAAATGTCCCTTACCACTGTATATTATGACAAATTTTATTGCCCCTTGTATGCCTCTGTGTAGACAGCATACATCAAAGACACTTGCGGACAGACCTTTTGATCATGAAAAAAGTCATGCACAATGTTTCCCTGATTGGTTAATCGCCCTGTCAAATATTCTGATGATGAAATAGAAATCTTTTTTTTACATTACTTAAATCGTGAACCTGAGTGACCCTTGGGGTGATCAAGTTGTACACCTGTCAGATTATACTGTAACTTACAGCATTTCTTAAAATAGCGCAACACTTTTTTTTCAGTTACCGATAATCATTTTAAATATTAAGTAGTTGTATAATTTGTTTGTTTTATTGGATTAAATTTACGTAGTAGAAATGAGTATCTGTGTGGGAAAGGGATTATGAGAAGAAATGCGGTAAGTAGATAACATGGCCAAAAGCTATAGGGGAATGGATAAACTCAAGAATATGCATAATTACAGCTAGGAGAATGGGTAACATGTTGCTGTTGGTACCAGTTTTGACTGGATGACTAAATAACCCAGCAGACAGTTTTGTTTTCTTATAAGTCTGGCACAGATTTTAGATGCGCCCATGGCCCTTTGCTGCCGATTTTCCTGCGCCATTCTCATTTTTTTAGCGCCAAGAGCGCAAAATCGCGTCCTCGGCAAATCTCTGATCTTGTTTATCATATTTTACATCTTCATCTGTGCACATAGTCAAAATTTCATGGCTGTACATCAAAGGACAAGAAAGTAGTTCACTGTCCCCTTGGACAAGGAAAAACATTGACCCAAGGGTTTAATTCAAACAATCTTGATACAGTTACCTCCTCCTGTCTACAGGTTGGGGTCATGATGGTGAACAAGTGTGCAAAGTTTCAAAGCCATATGTCAATGGACTTTGAAAATATTTGAGGTATTACAAAAACTTTAACATAAGTGGTTACGCCGACGCCCGGGTGACTACAATAGCTCTACTTATTCTTATCAAATAGTCGAGCTAAAAAGCCTAACTCTACAAATAATGTGTTGATTGCAGCCAGTACTTACATACCAAATACAAACAAAATCATTGAAATCCTTCAAAAGTTATACTGCCGAAACCAACACTCTAGGAACACGCAACCTAAATGGGACAAGGGACCATTCCTTTTGCTTAATGAGGAGTATTGGCCCTTTATTCTATTGATACAGAATGAACTCTATTGTTGTTCTCTTTTGTTCATTTTACAGTTAGATGGCCCCATACTTATTTACAGTAGTGCAAATGAACAGACGGATGGACAACACCATACCATAATACGTTCTAAAGGTTTTCAAGTGTATAAATTATCATAATTTATATGATATCAAAATATAAAAGTACAATGCACAAAGGCTTTTGAACCTTGTTATATTCTTCATCATCTGCATCACAATCATTGTAAGTCTCCTCATTTCCATCACAATCATTGTAAGTCTCCTCATTTCCATCACAATCATTGTAAGTCTGCTTATATTTAATATCTGAAAAAAAGTTTTAACTCAGTAGTATTTTCTTTTACTTTATGAAATTTACGAATAATTTTGATATATGTCACAAATTGAATGTACTAAGCCCAGGTGCAATGATAAATCTCCAATCAAGAACCAATGGATTCTCAATCTATTGGGAGTTGGGAGCAAAAAATACATAAAGCTTTATGATTATACTGCTATAAAAGAAAATTAATAAGCCATTTATAAAACAACTACCTTTTGTAGTAGGCTTTGTGAACATTTCTCAAATACAGTTACTCTACTAAAGATTTTATACTTAATATTTCAATGCATGATGTATGACATTAAATAAGTTCAGATATTTTTAATAACCACAAGGGGACCTTTTGCCCCAAAATGCACACATGCACAAACACACATGCACACACATATACAGCAAAGCTCTGGCCTTTTACTTTTAGACAAGAAGATATGTGAAATTTGCATTCTCAAAACCCATTTTTGGCCCTGTGACCTACTTTACTACCAACTGGAACAATCTGGACTACTTTAATAGGCAACCATCCATGGATGATATGTGTGTTGTTTGGTTAACTATCTGTGGCTAAGTTTTATTACTTTCAGTTTAGGACTGTAGCTTACGATTCCTTTGCCACATTGGAGTTTATTTTATTTAAAGTAAATTACAATAATTTCTTGCTAACTTTCTCTATTTAATAAATCCCATTATTTTATTTTATTTGACAGACAATATTCTTGCATAGTTGTCACATGTAATTTTCTCTAAACTAAACTAAACTCAACTTAACTATTACCCCCCTTTTCCAAGATCATTCCCTTTATATAGGTTACAATAAACATGAAAATAACATGAAATTCGTGATACATGAAATACCTATGTTTCGACTCTGACGGATTCTGACAGAGTTCTTTCAGGTTCTGACGGAGTCTTGACTCAGCCGGTCATCAACTGACTCCGACAACTTAATTGTATATGTACACTTGCTATTTGCGACACTATCCAGTCAAATGGAGATATTGCACCAGTCAAATGGAGATGTTGCATAAAAAACAGACATTAGGGGATCACAATAGCTCACCATGTGCGCTTTGTACTCAGGTGAGCTATAAAAGAAGATAATGCTTACTTATTACAAAAACACTTACCAGTCAGGATTTCTTCACTTTCCTCAACCATATAATTATAATTTGTTTATTTTATCTGTTTTCAATGTTCTGGTAAATGAAGGTTACTATGAATAGAATATTATTGGGAATATAAAACACTATCAGGAGATTTTTATTTTAAGACATAAAAGATTTACTTACTTTATTTATCTTGGGACAAGAGTTAAAACTTGAAATATGTTTATTTTCATAATTATATACAAATACTTACCATTTTACACGAAAGAAGCAAGAATGTAATCCTTACTTTCCTGAGACTTACATATCTTTCCAATTATAAAGCTAATTTTGCAGTACTTCATTATCATCCTTAATGACCAGTATGGCCTCTATTAGTTTGTCAGCTGGGAAAAGCAATGACACTTGGAATTCTTTTACCTCATAAATCTCTTTTTTTTCAGTTAAAACCTTTATTATTTTTGGCTTGGAGTTTAAACAAATACTTCCATTTCTTTTGAACATGTTGTTATTTGTGAAATTAAAATTGCTGAATAAAATCATACATGTATTCCTTCCAAGCAACCAAAACAAAAACAAACAAGAAATGTCAAACGACAAATATGACCCACTTACTAGCCGTTGACTCACATTATCAGTAATTGTGTTATAGAAACTTGCAATAAATGGGTACATGGAAGTGTTCATTTATGAAAAAAGAACCAGTTTTTCAATTATCACCACTATTGAAAGTATTGTTGTCATTGTAATATAAATACATGCGAAGTACAGTATAACAATGTGCATTAAAAACCAATAACAATGTCCCTTTCTGGCTCAAAAGCAGCGAATCCCAATTGAAGCTTTCAAAAAGGAATATACAAGTTTAATTAAAATCTCATTTCTATATCAAGTTCTAGACCTGAAACCAATTTTCTATTTTTTAGTAAAAGTGACCTTTTATTGATCCTTAGGGAACCCAAAAGCAAGTCCAAGCAAAATCTTCACACACCAAGTTTCATTTAACCCTTTCCCTCATGAGCATATTGTGAAAAATGGCCGTTTTCATTGAAAAGCCTCTTGTTACAAGTTCAAACTGCTATGAAACTATGAAAAATGCTTCAATACTAATCAAACTTGGCACAAATGTTCATTGGACCATTGCCTTTGTAACGACATGCTCAGTCTTAAATTTCCTGTTACCATGGCAACGAGGGGACATCTCAAAATTGCCAAAAATCACTATTTTGCCTTGATTTTTTCCATCAAAATTTATTTCAAAGTGCTGCAACTTCTCAAGGGATTGAGATAGAGTCAAAGGCTTTTCAGCGTTGGTTACACGTTACCTTATGATCGACCTGGGGTCATTTTTAGCCTCTCACAAGTCCAAAATTTTCTTGGCGATGAGGGGGACTACCGCCCCCTTCAAACCCCCCAAACAGAAGGGGGCACATCCCCCTTCTGGCAACCCCCTGATGTATCTTTTGGATGGGGGGCGGCGCCGAAAAAGTGCTCACTTTTTTTAGCAACATTTCTCAAACGAAAACATGTGTTTGGGGCCCAAATAGGACATTTTTTCACTATTTGAGGCCTAAAAGAGGGGGGGGGGGTCAAAAGTGCATTGTTTTGCGTATATATGTGGTAAAGGGTTAAATATCTCATTCAAAACTCTAGTTTCTGGCTGGAAACCAAATTTCTATTTCTAGTAACAGTGACCTTGACCTTGATCCTAAGGGATCCAAAAGCAATCATAAGAGATTTATTTCCATAAGCTTTCTATACACCAAGTTTCATTGAAATATCTCATTCTAAGCACAACTTATTAACCAGAAACTTATTTTCTATTTTTAGTAACAGTGACCTTGAACCAGGAGGCCCAAAAGCAATTGTAAGCAAGGCCTTTACATAACCTTGCTATACAGCAAGTTTCATTGAAATAGTTCATTTCAAACTCTAGTTATTGACCGGAAAATTATATCCTGTTTTTAGTAAAATGACCTTGATCTTGATCCAGGAGGCCCAAAAGCAATCTTAAGCAAGGTCTTTACATAATCTTGCTATATATACACCCAGTTTCATTGAAATATCTCATTCCAAACTCAAGTTATTGACCTGAAATTGATTTTCTATTTTTAATATGGGACCTTGACCCTAAGGGGCCAAAAAACAATCCAAAGTAAGGTCTTTTCGTATGCTTGCTTTACACAAAGTTTAATTAAAATATCTTATTCCCTTGAGACTTAAAGAGAAAAACTAAAAATCTTTTACTAAGTTAAGGGCAAGAACTTTACAGATACTGAAATAATCCACAAGCAAACCCCAAAATGCATAAGTACATGGCTGACCAACATTCTTGTAAACTTTCAGGCCTACAAGTGAAATACTTTTTGAGCTATGCATGAACAAGTTGAAAATTGCAAATTTATACTACTGTAAGTCAAGGGCAATAACTCTACCTAAACTGAAAAAAAAATCCACATGCAAAGTCCCAGGTGCATAGCTTCACAGTGATGTGAATCATTATTCCTGTAATTTAGTGATGTTGTTCATTTTCCTTGATTCTAACTCAAGCACTCAAGGAACAAATAACATAATGAAACGTTTTTTACTAAGTCAAGGGAAATAACTCTACAAATACTGGATAAATCCACATGCGAAACCCCAGGTACAAAACTAAATATGCTGAGCAATGTTCCCGTAAGGATTAATAACTCTATGTCAAATCCTTTTTGAGTTACATGCGACACAAGTTGAAAATTGCAAAAAAATTTTAAGTCAAGGGCAATAACTCTAAAAATACTAAATAAATCCAGACGAATATACTCAGGTGCACAACTACACATGCTGATCAATATTCCTGTAAAGTTTCATGACTCTATGTCAAATCCTTTTTGAGTAACATGCGACACAAGTTGAAAATTGCAAAATTTTACTAAGTCAAGGGCAATAACTCTAAAAATACTAAAAATATCCACAAAAAATACCCAGGTGCACAACTACACATGCTGATCAACATTCCTGTAAAGTTTTATGACTCTAGGTCAAATACTTTTTGAGTTACATGCGACACAAGTTGAAAATTGCAAAATTTTCCTAAGTCAAGGGCAATTACTCTAAAAATACTAAAAATATCCAGACGAAAATACTAAGGTGCACAACTACATATGCTGATCAACATGCCTGTAAAGTTTCATGACTCTAGGTCAAATCCTTTTTGAGTTACGTGCAACACAAGTTGAAAATTGCAAAATTTTACTAAATCAAGGGCAATAACTCTAAAAATACTAAATATATCCAGACGAAAATACCCAGGTGCACAACTACACATGCTGATCAACATTCCTGTAAAGTTTCATGACTCTAGGTCAAATACTTTTTGAGTTATGTACGACACAAAAGAGAACGGAAGGAAGGACGGACGGACAAATGGACGGACGGACAGACAAGGGTAAATCTAAATGCCTGTCACTAAAGTGGGGGCACAAAAAAAACAAAGGGCCATAATTAGGACAAAAATTATCACTCACAAAACCAATAATGCGCCAGGGCACTTGATGACAAAGCTTCTGTGAAAGTTTTATCAAGATCTCTTGACAAATGTAGGGGGAGTTGCGACATAAAGGTGAGATGTTGTCACTGTGGTTCACAAGTTTAAAAGTAATTCTAATTGCCAGTCATCATGTATTAGTAACACATTGCAAAATTTACTTTAATTGGTAAAAGGATTTAATTGGTTTTAACAGTTAATAGATAACTAAATCAATATGTACTTCTGGTTCACAATAATTGCTAATTTCGTTTTTCATCCGATGATAAATACACATTCTCCAAAGTAATAGACATATTGTTGTTTAAATAAATGTGTTATGGTGCTTCTATATTTGAACTATCACGAGTGCTTTTTGTAAACATGTGCTTAATATTATTACTAATGAATACTGACAAACATGATTTGCATTCATGCCATTGCTACGTATATTTGTCTTTATGTTTCACAAATAATATACATGCATTAAATTTTAAGTTCATTTATAACTTGTGGTTGTAAGTGACTTTTGTCATTCAACGACTACTTTGGACATTCAATCAGGCAAATGTATATACATGTACGAATGTAAACATAATGGCAGCAGATCCAAGTTACTCGAATTCTGTTTCTCTCAAAGTAAAATGCCCAGTTCCTTGAAATTCTAGTCAACTGTAGTTATAACCAATCAAAATATGAAATATAAAGACCTTGACCTTTGAATTACTGACCCCATTATGACTTATCAATATGTGAAATATGAAGCCGTTATGATAAAAAGCTTTCAAGGTAATAAGTGACCTTGACCTTTGACCTAGTGACCCCAAAATCAATAGGTCTCATCTGCTAGTTATGATTAATCAATATGAGAAATATGAAGACTTTATGATAAAAAGTTTTCAAGGTAATAAGTGACCTTGACCTTTGACCTAGTGACCCCAAAATCAATGGGGGTCATCTTCTAGCTATTACGAATCAGTATGTGAAATATGAAGACTGTGATAAAAAGCTTTCAAGGTAATGGGCGGAAACCATTCTGACATTTAAGGATCCTGTGACCTTGACCTTTGGCCTAATGACCCCAATATCAATGGGGGTCATCTACTAATTATGACTAATCACTTTGTGAAATATGAAGACTTTGTAATGAATAGTTTTCAAGATAATCAGCGGAAACCATTCTGAAATTTAAGGCACCTATGACATTGACCTTTAACCTAGTAACCCTAAAATCAATAGGGGTCATCTTATAGTTATGACCAATCAGTATGTGAATTATGCGGACTTTGTGATAAATAGTTTTCAAGATAATCCGCGGAAATCATGTGGTCTACTGACAGACAGACCAACCAACCTACAAACATTAGCAAAACAATATATATTATGTACGCCCTCTTCTTCGAAGGGGGCATAAAAAACAACAATTTCATGACTAAATTTTATATTCTGAAAAGCCTTAAAGGTCATGACCTTTACATTAACTCCAAGCTATTGATTTTTTTAGAACTAGAAATGTGTCATCACGCCACGGATGCCCCCGAATGCAGCCAAAATTTCAGATGTTAATATATTTATTTTCAAATTTTTTGCACAAACTATTTTTTTTTTCATTTTAAGTTCAAAGCCGTTAAAACTATTCAATGTAAACACAAACCATTTTTATACAAAGTTCAAGGCACTGAAACTATTCAGTGTTAACCTTTTGTAAATTGCATATTGCATATTTGTAGCTAAAGTAATGACTACATACATTTCCACAAAAGTATGAGTGCTGAAACTGAAAATTAAGTTTTCTTCTAACATTCAAGAGAGATAACTTTGTCCAAAATCATTGAACCACAACCAAATTCAAACTAGAACTGCTTATTTCTAGGATGTATCTATATGTCAAATTTGAGTTGATAGTGTAGTGTTTTTTTTTCAAAGTGATAGGGGCATAACTCCACCAAAAATGATCGAACCATGACCAAATTCCAACTTGAACTGCTTATTCCTAAGATGTATCTATATGTAAAATTTGAGATGAATAAGTAATATCGCTAGAGAGATAATGAACGGAAACTGAAAAGTTCATATTATTTTCAAAGTGAAAGTGGCATAACTCTGCAAAAATGATCGAACCATAACCAAATTCAAACTTGACCTGCGCATTCCTTTGACGTATCCATATGACAAATTTTAGTTGAATGTGTAATACCGTTGGAGAGATAATGAACGGAAACTGAAAATTGAATCAAGGGGCATAACTCTGTCAAAAATCATTGGACCATGACCAAATTCGAACTTGACCTTTATTTTCTCATGATATATCCATATGTCAAATTTGAGTTGAATGTGTTTTGTTTGTTTGTTTCATTTTACGCCTTTTTCCAACAGTATTTCAGTCATATAGGCGGGTAGTTTCCTAACCATCATTCCTGGAGAGTTACACCAGTACTAAACAACCTTCCTCTGCACTAAACTACCAAAGCATCTCCTGGGGATTGAACCCACGCCAGAAAGGTAACTGGATTAGAAGTCATCGACTCTAACCCCTCGACCACGGAGGTGGTGAGTTGAATGTGTGCAACCGTTACTTAGATAATGAACGGAAACTGATGATGACAAGACAATGTTTCATATCTAAGCTCTAGCCCTTATAGATTTAAAGAAATAGATTTTTAAAATTTTAACTTATATACATGTACATAAAAGAAGAGCTGTCATTGATTCAGCTTGTAAAGCATATCAACCATTAAACACCTGGAAATAAGTTAAGCACCCCCCCCCCCTCCTCCCCCGAAAACATTATGTCATTTTAGGTTACGTAATCGTCAACATTTACCAACAAGAGCTGTCGGTAGGACAGCAACTCTTGACTATTCTTAGTGCTTGATAGTAAAAAAAGCCTTGATTAAAAGGTAAATTTTCTAAGTAAAGAAAAAGGCAAAATTTTTTTTTAAATCCATATTACAGTTATAGGCCTTGGAGAGGGTCCTATAATGCTCTCAAAGAAGAGTATAAAATTTCAACATGTTTCAAAGCCTTATGTCAATGAACTTTGAGGTATTACAAAAACTTGTAACGTAAATTCTAAGTCGAAAAAGGGGCATAATTCTGTCAAAATGCTTGATAGAGTTACCTCCTCCTGTCTACAGGTTGGGGTCATGATGTTGAACAAGTGTGCAAAGTTTCAAAGCCATATGTCAATGGACTTTGAAAATATTTGAGGTATTACAAAAACTTTAACGTAAATTCTAAGTCGAAAAAGGGGCATAATTCTGTCAAAATGCTTGATAGAATTACCTCCTCCTGCCTACATGTTGGGGTCATGATGGTGAACAAGTGTGCAAAGTTTCAAAGCCATATGTCAATGGACTTTGAAAATATTTGAGGTATTACAAAAACTTTAACATAAGTGGTTACGCTGACGCAGACGCCGACGCTCAGGTGACTACAATAGCTCTACTTATTCTTATCGAATAGTCGAGCTAAAAATATCCACCAACTAGAGGATGCTTTTGTAAAAAAGCGCATGTCTCCCCCACTGCTGAGAATAACTGTGAATGGAAACAGGAATGGAAATGGAGATAAGATAATGTAAATACCCGGTAGTCACTTCAATGAAGGCTGTCTATGGATGGTTTCTATTGTTAAGGTTGTATGAGAAGATGCTTCCTAAACTGTTTGTTTTTAACCAGGTATTCAATTTTGAAAATCCTGGTTATTCAATCAGCGTATGGCAGGCGGGCGTCAAACGAAATTGCACTTGATGGTCATATCATATATAGTTTCACAAATGAAATTAAATGAAATTGTGTCTGCTCCATAATTCTTCAAACCTTTAAAGGATTTTGATGATACTTGAAACAAACGTTCATATTTTCAGATTTTTTTACACTATTGAAAGACAACTCAAATTACAATGTATGTAAAATCATGATAACTGTAGTGTGTTGGGATGACTCCACTCGTTTTCACAATGAAGCCTCTCTGGTAGATACTTGAAACAAAAATTCACCACATCCAGAGAACGTGTAGAGTACATGTTTCGTATGGCTGGTTCCAAGGTCAAGGTCTACTTGACACTTGAATGTCATATCATATATAGTTTCATAAACGAAATTAAAGGAAATTGTGTCTGCTCCATAACTCTTCAACCCTTTGAAGGATTTTGATGATACTTGAAACAAACGTTCATATTGTCCGATTTTTTACACTATTGAAAGACAACTCAAATTTCAATGTATGTCAAATCATGATAACTGTAGTGTGTTGGGACGGACTGACGGACGGACAGGGCAAAAACAATATGTCTCCCCCCAGTTTGAGGGTTGTAGGTCAAAAGGAACTCTAGTTATCATTCGGAAATGAGAAATTGACCAACGGTCACTGTGACCTTGACCTTTGACCTACTGACCCCAAAAACAATAGGGATCATCTGCTCTATAAGACCAATCATCCTATGAAGTTTGAGGGCTGTAGGTCAAAAGGAACTCTAGTTATCATCCGGAAACGAGAAATTGACCAACGGTCACTGTGACCTTGACCTTTGAACTACTGACCCCAAAAACAATAGGGATCATCTGCTCAATAAGACCAATCATCCTATGAAGTTTGAGGTCTGTAGGTCTAAAGGAACTCTAGTTATCATCCGGAAACGAGAAATTGACCAACGGTCAGTGTGACCTTGACCTTTGACCTACTGACCCCAAAAACAATAGGGATCATCAGCTCTATAAGACCAATCATCCTATGAAGTTTGAGGGCTGTAGGTCAAAAGGAACTCTAGTTATCGTCCAGAAACGAAGAATGGACGGACGGACTGACGGACTGACGGACAGACGGACTGACGGACGGACAGGGCAAAAACAATATGTCTCCCCCCGAGGTGGGGGAGACATAATAAATGTTTTGTATACACTCTAACACAATACTTATAAACAGTAACATTTTTGGTAAAAAAAAACAACAAATTTTTTTATGCTTGTATCATAGTTTGGAGACCTTTCTGTTGAAAATGTGTCAGGGTTAAATCGTATACATATACATGCACAGTGCGTTAACTGGAGTGCGGGGTATTAGTTACCCGCACTCCAGAGCATGCCCATTGATTGGCTCATTTTTGCTGGGGTTTACATATTGTGACGGCAGAGAAAGGGAAAGCGACAGAAATGTCAAATTCAGATGTTCGTTCATTGGTTCATTTTTGCCGGGGTTTCATATTGTGACAACAGGGAACGTGATTTTATGTTTGACTATGATACAAAAGAGAAAGAACACCAAAACACTCAGCAACTATTCACTATTTAGGGTAGAAGATTTGTATGCGGCCGGATAGCTCAGTCGGTAGAGCCGCAGTACAGTATTCCAAGGGTCCCGAGTTCAAGTCCCGGTCAGGCTACACATTTTTCTCACCCTGTGACATTTGGCACCCAACAGGGGACCGTGTCTGGAAAAAGCTCAGAGTTTAATTAACATTGCTCTGTAACTCTGTGAAATTCGAGGACGAATTTCAATATAGCAGGGTTGTATGTCACCGTTTAGAACTATTCACTGTGTTTGCAGCCGGATAGCTCAGTCGATAGAGCCGCGTACGGTATTTTGAAGGTCCCAGGTTCGAGTCCCGGTCAGGCTGCACATTTTTCTCACCCTGTGACACTTATTTCCAGGTGTACATTTATCAACAATACACCAATATATGGATAATTACTAATAAAATACTAATAAATACTTGTATTATTACTTTTCAGACTTGTTTAAATGACTTCAGTATGATAGTATTGGCAATCAGCAAGCAATAAGTAAGTCCCCTACCCATTAGGACCCCAGCAATATATGTGACAATTTCATTACCTATTTTGCATTCTTTTTACTTTCTAAATTAACAGCTTTTTTCATAGTGAATATGACTATGTAACATATTTGCAGATGAATTGTTATTAGTTTCACAATTCTACAGGAGAAACGTTTTTTCTTTACCTGCACAGTTTGGCATTACCAGACCAATTCCAGTTGGATTTGGCAGATCTGAAATACCAAGAAAGTAACAATTGCCATTCAACCAAGCATAAGATTGTATGCAACCACATGTTAATACACAAACAAAAACAAGAGGGCCATGATGGCCCTGAAATTGCTTACCTGAATATAAAAACTCTCCATGAACAAGAATAATTTTGACCCCAGGGCTTTTATTTGAACAAACTAGAAGATGTTTCATGCTTAATATCTAACCTCTTTGGGTTTTTTTCAAAGAAGATTTTTTAAGTTTTTACTATAAACATATAAGAAAAATCAATGACCCCCCCCCCTCGCCCCGTTACAAAACTAATTTTGACCCCAAGGCTTTATTAATTTAAACAAACTTGGTAGACACACACTAGAAGAAGTTTTTTCTTTCAGTTGCAATGGTAACTTAAGTTCTGCATGTAATTAAATTCTTTGAACAATTTTCAAAGGTGACCACAAAAGGAACATTAGGGGTTTATGAGGAGATATTGTTTAATTAAAGTAAAAGTTTACAGACGGACGCCGACGGACACCAGATAAATTGTGATCACAAAAGCTCACCTTGTCACTTTGTGACAGGTGAGCTAAAGAACATTTACAATATAAAATCATCATTATATATACATTGTGTGATTTATAATGTCCTTATAATGTGCTCATATCCTTTCATAAATATCCCTGCAAAGCTCACATCTCTCTTGCTAGAGTTCATGACCTCTAACCATTTCATAAATATCTCTGAAAAGCATTTCTTTTGCTAGAGGTCATGACTTTTAGACTTACAGCTATTGAATTAGACCTATGATATTATGTACATGATGAAAACTAATGACCCCTGGGGGGGGGGGGCAATTTGCCCCAGGGCTATATTTGAACAATCTTGGTAGAGCTCCAATAGACAATGCCTTATGCAAAATATCTAAGCTCTAGACCTTGTGGGTCTTTAGAAGATTTAAAAAAAAAATTCTAAAAATTTCTTTTGGTTGCCATGGCAGCCTGATTCCTGCATAGAATCAAATTATTTGAATAACTTTGAAAGCACTTCACCCCAGGAACAATCATAGCAAGTTGAATTTTTGAATTTGAACTAACCTTTTTTTAGAAGAAGCTTTTCAAGTTCACTTTATAAACTGTATAAAACACACACACACACGCATGCATGTACACACACACAGACACTGAGACACAGACACAGGTGAATCTATATGCCACCATATCACAGATGCTCCAGTAGCATAAAAATAATCAATCTATGACAATTTAGGTTAAATTTAATAAATTCACCTTGACAATTTTGTCATTTAAATCTCAAGGTCATATTTGATTTACTCAAAATGTCAATCTAGTCATACTCATAAGTGTTTTTTTGTCCAAGTATAAATCCAATCTATTAATTGTTAAATAACAAAGTTATGACAATTTTAGCTAGCATCAATAATTTGACCTTCAAGTTATTATAAGGTGAGGGTCATATTTGAACTATTTGACATGTTGGTTTTGTCATCAGTGTTCTTTTATCCAAAAATTTATCAAATTATCCAGTAATAAACAAGAACTTTCGGAGGACAGTAATGCTTGACTATTCGAAAAAGTTGTCACAAGGTTGTTTTATTGAGTATAATAATGCTTACCTATATGAATACAAAAAATTGTCCGAAAAGGTACAAAGGCTTCTAATTAAGATGTTTTATCAAGTAAATTACTGCTTTGTTATTATGAATGCATAAAACTGTCCCAAAAAAAGGCAAAAACCCTTCAGTAGTAATGGAGATAACAGCTTACAAGCAAAAACTTTGCCATGAATTTCTAAGTTGAAAAGAAAAGAACGAAAATATTTAGTACGATCCCTGCAGAATAAAATTACTGACTGATTACTGACTGTTTTGTACCTTTGCTTATAACAAATAAATGATTTTATTCTAGAACAGCTCAAACGTTCAAAATATTAAAAAGTTGTCACTTAACCTTGTGTGTTTTTGTTGTAGCATCTGTTTTGCTCATTTTGATCTTGAACTTCTTCCTTTTCTTCTTTCAGATCATACAATATTTTTGCCATCTTAATGAGTTGAACATTGAACCTATATGACAATACAAAGGTATATTATTACAATACATATTAATGCCAATCAGCAATCATGATAATAATAATATCTTTATGTAGAGAAGATAAAACATTAAGAATATATACAATAGCAATCATATATACTGTATATTATGATTGGATATTTATGCGTCACAAAAATTTTGCTAATGTCAAAAAGTGTACCTTTGTGTGCAGAAATATTTGCGAAAACAGGATTTCTTGAACTAAATACTGTTTTTGTGATATCATTAATTAAGCAGGTACATGTTAAAAATATGCTGCTATTGTATTCTATTCAGTGGTTTAAAACCTTTATTATTTAAATCATTGTTTGAATATATTATGTTCAAGGCTTTTTTCACATGTTGGGGAAGCAGCCCTGCCCTTAATCTTGGGGGAAAATTACATGGTATATTTGTAAAAGGGGAAGAAAAAACTTGATGTAAATTCAATTTTTGGGGAAAACTGCATGATTTTAAAGAATTTTTCTTTGGGGAAAGCAGCCCTATAACGACCCCAGTGCTATAGAAGGAAAAAAAGCCCTGATGTTGATAGTTTGATAAAGGACCTGATCATAAATTTCTTTGTCATATTTTGAAACATTCTTTTGTTATATCAATAACCTATTGTATTCAAGGGGGAGAATCACGCCGTGCGTTACCCAAACAAACAAGATGGCGGATGCAGCCGAAAAGTAAGTTTTTCCTTTTCTTCTCTGAAATTCGTGATGTTCTTGTGTAACGGTACATATAATAACCTTCTCCACAATTTTCCTGGCACACAGGAATTTATTTTATTATGTTCCGTCCCGGAGATGACGACATATTACAACTTTTTAAACTCAGTAGTTTCAGTTAATATACATATATGTAAACGAAACAGTGAATTTTAGAGAAGAAGCCGTACGTTACCACGATCAAACCGGTTGAAAATTCTCTCGCTTCGAATCTGGTGACGCGCATTTCAGATAAAGTACAGAACGAAACATCATGAAATAAAATCCTGTGTGCCAGGAAAATTGTGGAGAAGGTTATTATATGTACCTTTACATTAGAACATCACGAATTTCAGAGAAAAAGAGAAAACCCTACTTTTTGGCTGCATCCGCCATCTTGTTTGTTTGGGTAACGAACGGCGTGATTCTCCCCCGTGTGTATTATTATTACATCAATACATTTGTGATTTGTTAAGAACAAATTAAACAAACAAGCAATGAGAAAAATTAATCTCAGTATGTGAAGAGTAAAACTTATCCATGTAAAATGCTGTATGGAAACATATGTTAGATAAAAGTTTGCCTAAACAGATAATTTATGTGCGTTCAAATATTTGCGAATAATTTCAATTCGCAAAAATCGCAAATATTTCCACATCGCAAAATTACCCATTTATACAGTATCTTATTTCCAATGTGGCCTTCACAAATAGAACAAGAGGGCCATGATGGCCTGAAATAGCTCACCTGAATATAAAAACTCTCCATGACAAGGAACAAGTAATATTGTAAACTATAAACAAAAGAAGATATAAAATCCTTAAACTGATATCATAAAGTTCATATTTGTATCTGAAATAGTGCATGCGTAAAATGATTACTGGCTGCTATAATTGCTAAGGGAAAAATAACAGTCCCCAAAGATGTGTACATATTAGGAAAATTGGGGCGGGGCCAATTTAACCCCAGGGCTTTTATTTGTACAAATTTAGTAGACACTCACTAAAGATGTTTCATGCTAAATATCTAAGCTCTAGCTCTTTGGGATTTTTAAAAAAAAAAAAAAGATTTTTAAGTTTTTACTATATACATAAAAGAAAATCAATGACCCTCTTGTGCTGGACCGATTATGACCGCAGGGCTTTTATTTGAACAAACTTGGTAGACATCCACCAATCTGTTTTAAAAGAGAATTATTAAGATTTTAATATGTACAAGGAAAATCCTTATGTATAAGGAAAATCAATGAACGCCGGGGCAGGACCAATTTTGACCCCAGGGCTTTTATTTGAACAAACTTGGTAGACAAAACAGTGGAGTGTGGGGGCACATGTGTCCTATTGACACATTTCTAATTTTTGTAGACATATGGTTCAGTATCACCGTCTTTATTTTCTTATTAAATTCATTAAAATCATAGCATTCATCTAACAGCTTGTTTTCAACAAATTTCAAAATGGCTGTGTGTATTCTTCCTGTTTATCAGACAAGATGATCTCACTACCTTTAAGTTCTGGCATCCATAACTTTATATGTTGCTTTTATTTTGACGTTGTGAAGGTCTAGCAGTACTATAAAACCTGTTTGCTGAAGTCTCTTTAGCTATTTAAGCATACCCCAATAATACTAGAGTAGAAACCCTGATAGGATAGATTCTTTTATTCCTCCAAATTTGAAGAGTACAACATATAAACGGTACAGGCAGAACATACAAGTATAAAGACATTGACATGATATACACACGGACGCTTGGGGGTCAGATTCTGCCCCCAACATGATACGCCCCTGTGAAATACACTCTATGAAAAATATTTTAATATTTAAACACGAATGGGACATCTGCTACAACAATACAACTGGTTTTCAAACAATTTTTACATATCTGAAAAAATTACCTTTTACCATCAAGTCTCAATAAAGTATTTTATTTGATGGCGAAGGGCGACCATCATCTACAGTATATACTCAACATCACTTATTCCGCATCATCATTTATTTCACGGTAATGGCATATTTTCATGTCACTAGTGTTAAAATTGGTCAGAATTGACATATTTTATTCATACACCTAAACAACAAAGTTTTTGTGCAAAATAGTTTACATATCTAGATTTTTGCGTAAAATAGCACAACATTTTACAAATTTCTGCAAAAAGCAACAATAGTCAATTTTCTTAATCTTGTTTGTTGAAAAAATAAATTTTGAGTTACAAAAGAAAGATAGTTTTTTAATATTGATAAGTAAACAAAATAACATCTAGAAATTTTAACTGAAACATGAAAAACTGAAGTGTAACACCATTACTGTGATTTAAATGATGACATACTGTTTTCAAAATAATAATAATAATAATAAACTCTTTATTTAACAAAGGTAACTTATTAAGACAATACATCAAAGCATTAGATATAATGCAAAATCTTATTTTCAACAAGCCCTCCAATAAAACATAAACATAACAATGGACATATTCAAGCAACTAACTCTGAGCAAACAGTGCCAAATCAGATTGTAAATGCAATCAGCCATGAACACGCTTTCACAACATCTGATCCTAAAGTTCTGAACAGAGTTCAGAGCAATCCATTAAATCTTTAAAGCAAAATGAAGATGTTGAAACCAATCAGGATACACATTCACAATTATATTTTTCAAGTAAACCAGCAAATGATGAAACTGATAACCTGATGCTCAACATTATAAAATGTGATGTAGCTGTACAGTGTACAAGTGATGATAAAGAAACAAATAAGTACATGGAATGCCTGGAAATAAACAAAAAACTAAAATCAGAAAACGAAAAACTCCAGACTCTCAACAAACAATTAATCAGTAAGTGCACAGAAAAGGCTAAAGCAGAGAACAGTGAATTAACTGGACAATTGCTGGTACTTCAAGAAGAAATACAAGCCCTCAAACAAACAAATAAAACATTGAAACAAGAAAATAAAATCCTTAGAGGAAAGTTGTCATCACAACAAACTGAAAAGGAAAATACTGATGCCCTGCAAAATGATGTGTCAGAAATAAAAGAAAAACTTTCAAATTTTTCAATAACGCTGAACAAGGTTTTGAAAAGGACAGAAAATATGCCGTCAAGTACAGACATCTACTTCCTTCAGGCTGAAATGACAAATAACAAAAATAATCAGCATCAAACATCATCCATACCAAGTCCTGGCCTTAGTCACTTTGATGAAAAGAAAGATGACCAAAAACAAGAAACCTGCTGTGAAACTCAAAGAAATCAAAACCAAAGCAGTGAATATCTAAACAAGAATCTCAAGACAAGCATAATATATTAATACTTGGTGACTCAGTTACCAAAGTACTAAGTTCACATAAAATGATGGACAGAAATACTAATGTTCAAATTCGTTCAAAGTCAGGTGCAAAACTTTGTGATATTAAAATCAATATTGGATCCCTAGAAAAGACAACAAATTTAAAGGACTCTGATGTATTTATTATACATGCAGGAATAAACAATATCTCTAATGCTGACAGCCCTACAACCATTATACAAGAACTAACAGACCTTATAGCTACACTTTATGCAATCAACAAGAAAGCAAAATTCATCCTTTCTTCTATTCTACAAAAAAGAAAAGACAAACTCTCTATACAAGTCATTAAAACAGTAAACTATGAAATTAAGGGACTATGTGAAACAAACGGTTAAACATTTGTGGACAATACACAATCATTTACAACGGATGAAAACATCAATGAAAGGCTGTACTATGACGAAGTCCACCTTAACAAATCTGGTGGTGCTGTGCTTGGAGGGCAAATTATGGCAGCCATTAAATCTACCCTAAACATCAGAGGTTCTCCAGCACAGTCAGCTGGAAATTTTCCCAGGGACAACCGTCACAGAATACCACCACATCAATCTTATTGGAACAACAGACACCAACATCAGAGGAGACAACAATATGAAGGTCACAACAGGATTCCCCAACACAATTTCAACAGAAGGATGCCAATATGGATGCAGAGGCCATATCCATGGACACCAGTGCATCATGCACCATACTAACTGTACAAAGAGGAATCGGTGACAAACTCCATTTTGAAGCTCTTAATGATTCTACATCTTTACATACTCATCTAGAAAATGAAAATAGTCATGAAAATAAATTTCCTCTTAAAATAAGTAATAACAATCTGGACTCATCAAATCAAGACTTAAAACTCCAAGACTTAAAATTTGACAAAAATGGACTTAACTTTATGCATCTCAATATACATTATTTATACCCAAAATTCAGTGAAATACAGTTTCTAGTTGATAAACTCCCAAATATTGACATTCTTGGATTACAAGAAACCTTTCTCAGTGATGCTTTCTCAAACAATGAAATTAGTTTAAAAAATTATCAACTTTTCAGGCATGATAGACAGTCAAATGGGGGAGGAATAGTCTTATATGTAAAATCAAACTTACATTGTGAAATTAGAACAGACCTTAAAAATTCCAGTGATATTGAAGCAATATGGATAGAAATGAAGCTTGAAAAACAAAAACCTTTTATTGTAGGATAATTATCTATATGCCCCCTTCATCACTTAATTCATGGATTGAAGAAATTGAAAAAGTATTAGAAACCTTATACGTTGAAAACAAAGAAATTATTCTCTTTGGCGATTTTAACTACAATTTTATTAACTCTATTTCAGTTAATTCAAAATGGAATAATACAATTAGTACATTCAATTTAAATCAACTTATAACACAACCTACTAGAGTCACACAAACATCCTCAGCTATCATTGACCATCTCTACACAAATCAGGCTCAAAATATATGTGATATTAAGATCCCAATTCTTTCAATAAGTGACCATTGTTTTTACCCGTAAAACTAAGGAAAAAATAAAAAAAGGCCCATTACATCTTACTATCAATTATAGATATTTAAAGCAATTTAATGCAGAACATTTTTTAGCTGAACTAAGTAATCAACCATGGACATTAATAGATGTATTTACTGAACCAGATGATGCTCTTGACACATTTTATGACTTATTTTTAAAAGTTCTTGATTCACATGCACCATATAGACAAAAACGAGTAAAACACAAAAACCAGAATGAATGGTTCACAGATGAAATAGCAAATGCAATTCAAATGAGAGATTATGCAAAAAAGAAAACAGAAGAATTCAAAGACTGGAGATCACAAGTTAAAATACTATCCCATCAATCAAAAAAAGACTTCTTTAATCAAGAAATAAATTCACAGAATAAAAATCCTAAAAAAATTATGGAATAACCTAAAAGCACTATCTGGCAAAACAAACAACTTCCAAACAAACTATATAAATGATGACAATGGAAATCCAGTCTCTGACCCAAAAGAAACAGCAGAAATATTCAATACTTTCTTTTCAAACGTATTTAAAAAATCAGGAAATATTTCAGCACTGAATAAAGCAAATGAATCTATATTAAAAGAAATGTTAGAAGGTAAAGTTAACTTAGATATTCCAGAATTTGTGATACCACCAATTGAACCGGATCATGTTAAAAAAACATTAGACTCACTTGATGTCAAAAAGGCCACTGGGCTTGATGGAATCAGTGCTAGATTTCTAAAAACTGCATCTTCTGTAATATATAGACCTTTATCTACTATTATCAATTTAAGTATTCAAACAGGAAAGTTTCCTACCAAATTAAAACAATCAAAAGTTACACCCATTTATAAAAAAGGACGAAATTCTGATAAAAATAATTACCGACCAATATCTGTACTTCCACTCATTTCTAAAATATTTGAAAAGCACGTATCTGACCATCTAAAACAATTTCTAGAAACTCATAAGTTTATTTTTAAGACCCAGTCAGGATTCAGGACCAAGCACTCTTGTGAAACAGCATTAACAAACATAGTTGACAATTGGATAAATGCAATAAATGATGGAGAACTAGTTGGCACAATTTTCCTTGACCTAACCAAAGCATTTGACCTTGTAAACCATAAAATTCTTATTCAGAAACTGCATTATTACCATTGTTCTTCTCATACAATTAAATGGTTTTCATCTTATCTTGCAAACAGAAAGTCAGTGTATCAGGTAAACTGTCAGAATCTGCAGAAGTTATATCAGGTGTTCCCCAAGGATCTGTCCTTGGGCCCCTGCTTTTCTTTATATACATCAATGATCTCCCACTTCATTTAGAGACCTCAGAAATAGACATGTTTGCAGATGACACCACACTTACAGCATCAGGACATTCACCACAAGAACTACATGATAAACTTCAAACCAACCTCAAACATGTAAACAAATGGTGCATACAAAATGCAATGGTGTTAAATACACAGAAAACAAAGGCAATGCACCTTACATCAAATAATACACAGCTTCATTTACCACCTTTACACCTTCAAGATCAAATGATCCAATTTTCTGAAACCGAAAAGTTACTAGGTGTTTTTGTCGATAGTAAACTAAAATGAAAGATTAAATAGAAATGATACTTAAAAAATGCAACTCTAAGTTATACCTTCTTCTCAGAATCAAGCAATACCTAGACTTACATGCAAGATTAATATTCTTTAACTCATACATCTTACCACACTAAGATTATTGCTGTACTATCTGGGGCAATTGCAGCAATGATCTTATCAATGAAATCATAAAATTAAAAAAAAGAGCAAGAAGAATAATTCTAGATAAAAGTTACGATGCACCCTCCAGTGATTTATTCAAAGAACTAAATTGGATGAGATTTGATGAAAAAATGAAATACAAAAAAAAGCAATTATAAGGTTTAAATCTATCAATGACATACCATATCCACAATACATGCAAAGTAAATCCAATTTGTTTACCAAAAACATGAGCGCAACTTAAGATCTACAAATAGTTCAGACCTAGCTGTTCCACGACCTAAGAAAGAATTTTTCAGAAAATCCCTAGTATACTCTGGCCCTAAATTATGGAATAATATCCCTCTTAACATAAGAAAATCTAAAACAGTTCAGGAATTTCAAGCTTCATATCTATCCTGGCATTTTTCATCATTAAATTAATCATTTTATAACAAAATTAGAATCTTATCATTTGATGTACCAACTAAAACATATTTCCCACTTCGTTTAATTTGATATGTACTTCTTTGACATGTATTATGCTATGAATGGACTGTAAATTTTTAACATGTATTTCTTGTTCTGATAATTTCAATGTACATTGTACCACAATGTTGTTGCAATTATTTCTGTAATATTGTAGTTGTATATATTGTAAATTATGTTTTTCTTAGAGGCCCACATGGAAGATTGGGAAACCAAATGTGTAGCCTCGATAAATAAAGCCTTTACTTACTTGCTTACTATTATAAAGATTACAACATTCAGTAAATCTTAATCAACAAAGAAGTCAGACATAACATTTTCTTGCATGTCAGACAGGATTATCTACCGTTCACACCGATGCTAAAAAACCCTGTCTTACACCCCCTGCGTTCTTAGGATGGCGTCACTCAACTGTTATGAATGAAGTTTTAAGTTCCTAGCTACTATAAGGAAAAAGTGCGTAACGTGAATATCAGTTTTCGTAATTTCTGTTCTGAAACTAATGGGTATGTAATATGCAAGAAAGAGAATCAAACACCGGCTGTAGGTACAGACCGGAATATCTAGCTCTCGAGTAACTGTTCAGCGGAAACTCGGCAGAGCCTCATTATGTAACCACCGTGAACAGTTACCCTCAAGCTAGATATTCTGGTCTATACCGGCAGCCAGTGTAAGATTCTTATAATATTATAGTAGATCTATAGGTAAATTTTCTATAATTCATCTTTAGATAATAATAAATGTTTGAAATGTGATTTAAACAATTAAGACTTGAAAAATTTCTTATTTTTAAAGGAATAGTGTTCCATAACTCCATACTAGAATACTAGTAACAAGAGCTGTCCATAAGACAGCGCGCTCGACTTTTTTATTGCTTGCCAATAAAAAAAGTTTTTGCAGTAAAAGGCAATACAAGAATCTCTGTATTTTTAAAGTGAACTAGTTGTTTGATACCCTTGAATATTACAGCAATGTTTATATGACATAATTTATGGTAAAGTGAACAAGTGGATAGGAATGAATTTTTTTAGATTTTTTAAGTTTTTTAGTGCTTGCCTATAATACAAAACATTGACAGTTAAGGGCCATAATTCAAATAAAATCTTTGACAGAATTACCTTCTCCTGGACATGTTTGGGAATCATGATTGTAAACAAGTATTCCAACTTTCAAATTAATATCTCAAACAGTTCAGTCAAAAAGTGGACTGGTACTAAAAACTTAACCAAGATTCTAAGTCGATAAAAGGCCTTAATTTTTAAAACAAATCCTTGACAGAGTTACCTTCTCTTGCGTACAGATGGGGGTAATGATGTGAAATAGCATTAAAAGTTTCAAAGCAATATCTCAAAGGGTTAAGGCAATAAGTGGATTTTACCCATATTCAATGTATTTTCTAAGTCAAAAAGGGGCATAATTCTGTCAAAAACCTTGACAGAGTTATGTCCTCTTGTCTGTTGATGAAGGTCGTGATGGTAAACAAGTATGGTCAGTTTCAAAGCAATACCTCCAATGGTTTTGAAATAAAGTGAGGTGGTACAAAAAACTTAACCAAGCTCAATACACTTTCTAAGTCAAAAAAGGGCCATAATTCTGTCAAAAACCTTGACAGAGTTATGTACTCTTGTCTGTAGATGGAGGTTATGATGGTGAACAAGTATGGTAAGTTTCAAAGCCATACTTGTAATACTTCTGAAATAAAGTGGGGTGGTACGAAAAACTTAACCAAGGTGTGACGCCAACGCCGACGCTAACGCCGACGCTAACGCCGACGCCGACGCCGGGGCGAGTAGGATAGCTCCCCTTTTCATAGAAAAGTCGAGCTAATAAAAAGTGCGTTTCAAATAATTTTTTTAGGTCGTTTATGCATAATGTCTTTTTTATGTGTTGATCTTAGCAAGTAAGTTTTTTTTGAGATAATGGATTTAGATTAGAAATATATGCTGGCGTTGATTTATTCGCTTTATATACCATAATTCCAGAAAAGTATTTACATCTAGATGGAAAAGATAACCATTTCATATTTTGAAACATATCAAGAGAATTTGTTTTTACGGGTTTATTTAAAAATAATTCTGGCGATTCTTTTTTGTCATTTTGTTATTCTATTTAGATCTGATTTGTTACATTGGGACCAAATAATACATCCATAATCAAAAGTAGGAGCAATGTAAGCATTATAAAATAATTGTTTCATTTCAGGTTTAAGAAATATTTGAATTCTTTTCAGCAGAGATACATTTGTTATTTTATTTCATGTTTCAAATCGTTTACAGGTCTAGGATTTCATGATATTTATGGACTGTCCATAAATTTGTAGTTTGTTGGTTTGTTTGTTTCATTTTACGCCTTTTCCCAACAGTATTTCAGTCATATAGGCGGCTAGTTTCCTAACCATCGTTCCTGGAGAGTTACACCAGTACTAGACTACCATCCTCCGCGCTAAACTACCAAAGCATCTCCCGGGGATCGAACCCACGCCAGAGAGGTAACTGGATCAGAAGTCATCGACTCTAACCCCTCGACCACGGAGGCGGTAAAAAATTTGTAGAAATTTAAAGATTTTTCAATCCATAAAATGTGAAATTTGCTGTTTTTAGTTTTACACTAATATCTGCAGCTTAAGACAAGTTGTTTTATTGATTGTTTATATTTACAAAGGTAATGGGGTGAGTTTCATCTTTGTATGATGATTTTGAAATTTTTGTTAAAAGTGAAAATTGAAAGTCATCAAATTGTTCTGAATCTTACTATACTGTTACATTTAATCATATAATATGTAAGCTTATTCATTTTTACCTGCGATTTTGAATTCTTTTACGATTTTGAATTCTTTTACGTCATAACACACCTTAGTTCACAGATGAGATGTGCGCAAAGCGTGATCATAAATCCTCAGTGCGCCTTTACATATTAAGCTGAACGGACCTGGTCTTGTTCAGTATTGATTTTTTACCTAAATCCTTGGTATGGCGTACATTTATATATGTATATCTTTTTCGTTTATACATGTTGATTTATTGGGTTACGTTGTAATCCATACAGCGAATTGGGCGTTGCTCAATTTATTTCTACATTATATTAATATTTTCCTATCATTTAATTGAAAAAAGTAATTGAGTTTATAACGTTGTTGTAAACTTTTTATCGTGTATATGTTTATATACTTTTTACGGTTTTGGTACGATATTGGAACAACCGATATTGGAACAACCGTTACGACATTTTCACAAAATCAATTACATAGTTAGCAGTAAATTGACAGCTTGTGCACATTTATTGTGTAAGTAGTACGCAATTTATACATTCTTTGTGTAAATTAGTGATGAAGATCACAATTTTATCACATGTTTTGTAATATGGCGGATGCAATGCTGCAACAGCAAATTTTACAAGAAGAAGCTCCTTTGGCTGCTAGTAAGGCGAATAAGGAACATGAAACCTCCTCAAAGAGGGCAGTTATTGGTAAAGCTCCTGATTCTGGTAAGCCTAGAGGGAAACAGCCCACTAACCCGTCAAAAACTCCCCAGGTAAAGGTAGCCACAGCGACTACCAGTAATGCCGAGTCATTTAATGCAATGGCACTGTCCATTTTGAGACAAATGAATATGAACATTAATAAAACAAATAAAACAGTGGTAGAGTTGATGCCTTGTATAATGAATATGATGAAGGTGACTGTGACTTGTCGCAGGTAAATGAAGATGAGGATTATGATACTCAAGATTGGGAGCATGATGACCAGTATGTTCCTGATCAAAGGTCTTTGTCGGTAGATGACGATGATGTTTTTAGTCAGTTTGCAAAGAAATTTCAGAAGACTGATTCTGTTGATCCTGAGGTGTCTGAGAAATTGGCTGCTGTTGTCAATAGCACTTTTAGAGAGGGCATGTCTGATGAACATTATAGTCAAATTTCTAAGAACATTTTATGCCCAAGTAATTGTGAAGCCCTCAAGGAAACAAGAGTTAATTCCGGTTTTTGGTCAGTTTTGAAGCCAACCACGCAGACAGAGGACTCTAAGATGCGAGGTATTCAGAATAGTTTAGTAAAAGCTACTTGTAACATTGTGAAGATCATGGATAAAGGCAGCCAAATGTTTGATAATGAAATGTTAATTTGGGACACGGATGCTATTGGTCTTTTAGGTCAAGCGAATCGTTGGATCAATATACGTAGAAAAGACTTACACAAGAGGGATATGGATCCCAGATTACATCATCTTTGTTCCCCTATGGTGCCATTCACAGATCAACTTTATGGTGATTCTATGATCAAGGATATCAAAGATATCCAGGAGCTCAATAAAATCTGTAGAAATGTTGTGAGAGGTGGTGGCAATGCACGTTTCAGAGGGCGTAGTAGAGGACGTAGATTTCAACCTTACATGTACAGTAGACGTGCTCCTTTTCAGGCTTTTGGGCGTACAAGGCCTGGTACTGGTACTGGTAGATCCCAACAAGGGATAAGAGAACTAAAGAAGTCGACTACTTTCCAGGCAGGTAGGTTACCTCTTTTTGAAAAAAAATGGAGAAATCTTACTTCACATGTAAGAATTTTAGACATTGCTTTGCATTGTCATACAGAATTAAGTAAAAGACCTGAAAAACAAATTGTTTGGCCAATGCAGTTTTTTACTGCATATGAGAGAAAGATTATTGATGTTGAAATTGAAAAACTGCTTGATATGAATGTAGTTGAACAAGTTGAGTTTAATGAGAATGATGAGCAGTTTATCTCTCCAATTTTCACAGTCCCAAAAAAGGATGGAGAATATCGCATGATCTTAAATCTTAAGGAGTTCAATGAAACAAATGTGGTTTATCATCATTTTAAGATGGACTCCTTTGAAACAGCATTAAAGCTGGTAAAACCCAACTGTTTCATGGCTTCTATTGATTTAAGACATAGATATTACTCTGTTCCAATTGCTTCAGAACATAGAAAATATCTAAGGTTTAGATGGAGGGGCAAGATTTACCAGTATACTTGTTTAGCCAATGGTCTGGCCTCGGCTCCCCGTTTGTTTACAAAATTGATGAAAGTAATTTATGCAAAATTGAGACGATTAGGCCATAAGAACTCTGGGTACATTGATGATAGTTTTTTGCTCGGTGATACTATGTCTGAATGTTCAGATAATGTTAAAGACACTGTGAGTGTTATGGAGGATGTAGGTTTTATCATACATCAGCAAAAGTCAGTATTTGTTCCTACCCAAAACATTGTGTTCCTAGGAAATCACATTGATTCTGTAAGAATGATAGTATACTTTAAGTTAACAGATGAAAGAAAACATGTCATAATTTTTGAGTGTTCAAGGTTAATTGGCATGACAATCACTTGTTTGCAAGTAGATTGGACAAACAGTTGGATACATTTGTCTCATGGAAATTGGACTCAGATGCAGAATTTGTTAATGCCTTTGACATGAATTGGTCAGACATTTATTTTTATGCTTTTCCACCTTTCAGCTTAATTCCTCGTGTGTTGATGAAGTTGAGAGAGGATGCAGGCGAGTGTATACTTGTAGCGCCTTTGTGGACGACCCAGAGCTGGTTCCCAATTGTGATGGAAATGCTGATTTCAAGTCCTTACATTCTTCTGAAAGAACGGAATTTACTGACATTACCAGGAATGGTGAAGGTACACCTATTGTACAAAAAACTCATATTGATGGTTTGTCGCTTATCAGGGAAACCCTCCAAAAACGAAACATTTCTTTTAAGTCTACAGACATTATCAAGGCCTCATGGAGGTCAGGAAATCAAAAACAATATAACATGTACTTACCAAAGTGGTTTCAATACTGTAATCAAGAACAAATTAATAGTGTTCAAGCAACTATAGGTAATGTTACTGACTTTTTGTATCATTTATTTGAACTTGGATTAACATATGATACAGTGCTTTGAATACAGCACGTTCAGCTTTGTCTGCTTTAGGAATTACAATAGATGGGTTTGCAGTTGGGGCTCATCTGCTTGTTATTAGATTTTTGAAGGGGGTATATTCTAAGGTCCGGTCAATGAAATCAGTTTGAAGTTTATAACTCTGAAGCTAGCAATGTTAATTGCATTAACTACAGCTTCACATTGTCAAAATTTACATTTATTGTCTGTTAGAAACTTGAGGAAGGAATCTTGTAAATATGTTATGTTTTATAGTGGGTTGTTGAAACATAGTAGAAGGGTTAAGGTTACCCCACATATTGAACTTCATGCATACACATTGGACAATAATTTATGTGTGTACAAAACTTTGACTGAGTATCTCAGTAGTACAAAGGACTTACAAGGTAATCAGGAATGTTTATTTTTAAGTTACATAAAACCTTTTGGGCCTGTGTCAAGTAACACAATAAGTTGATGGATTCGCACTGTTATGTCTAGTTCTGGTATTGACTGCAGTAAATATAAGGCACATAGTGTTCGTTCGGCCTCCACTTCCAGAGCAAATGTTAACAATGTGCCAATTAGTGATATTCTTAAAGTTGCAAGCTGGACATATATATATATATATATTCACACATATCTTCACTTACGGGGGCCATATATAAGACCGAGTTGAGTGGCATTATTTCATGCAGTCAGTTTTTATATACGCCACTATGTAGGCATAAAATGAACATTTCCATACAACAGAACTAAGGGGTACTAAGTTATATATATCAACTATATATTTAATTTTACCATAGGTGAAAACATATTGACTAATAACATAAAACCCCATAATAAATATATACATTTGCGGGCACTATGTTAGAAGGGTAGCCTACGCCCCCATACATCGTTTTAAACATGCCAGAGTTGCGAGGCCTTATGTATGCCCCACATTAAATATACACCCCACAAGTATGGTCTCAAATAGACCGATGCCCCGTAAATGGAGGAATGTGACTGTATATATATATATATATATATATATATATATATATATATATATATATATATATATATATATATATATATATATATATATATATATATATATATATATATATATAATCAAAAATGCTAATTTAAATTTGCCGTAGCTTTCGGCCTTGTGGCCTTCTTCAGCAAGCATTTGTTTTACATATGCAAGGCCGAAAGCTACGGCAAATTTAAATCAGCGTTTTTGATTATTTACGGCAAGTTAGAGATTTTACTCATATACTTATATATATATATAAAATGACTGTTTTCTTTTTTCATTTATTTTTATTCTGGTCATTCTACCTATACATAATATTTTGATGTTCAGCTTGGGTGACAAGTTTCTTTCCCAAAAGTTTGGCTTTGAAGTCTCATCTGTGAACTAAGGTGTGTTATGACGTAAAAGAATCCCCCCAAATAAACGAAACTTACCTTGGTTAAGTTGATGTTTGGTTGGGATTCTTTGTAGTCATAAAACACCAAAGTGATCAGATGCCCACCCAATGCTAAGACCAGGGAAGTAGCCCTCCCTGATAATTTTTTTATCTTAAACATCTTTATCCAAACATCAACTTAACCAAGGTAAGTTTTGTTTATTTGGGGGGATTTTAATGCTACTATTACTATTTTCTTACTTAAAAAAATATTGAAGCAGTGGAAAGAGTTCAAAAAAGAGCAACAAAGATGGTTCAATGTATCAGAAATTTATCATATATGTAGAAAGATTAAATATTAGAAATTCCTACATTTGTACTCTGGCTTACAGAAGATTTAGAGGTGATATCATACAAGTATGGAAATTATTAAATGGGAAGGAAGATATAGATTATAATCAAATGTATTTTTTGAAAAAGCACAACTTGATAATCATCACATCAGAGGATTTTAATTCTATGAGGTTGAAAATAAAATCATGTAAAAAGGAAATAAGAAAACTTTTCTTCTCATTAAGAGTAGTACCAGAATGGAATAGATTACCAGATACAACGCTGAATTCGTTAAAAAACAGACTTGATAAAGTTATGAGAAACAAATTATATACTGTCATACTGAAAAATAATCATTGGGTGTCAGACCTTGAGGGGGTTACAAGAGATTTCGGATCTCGCGACCCTACGCTAGATAAAGTAAAAGTAAAGTAATGTCTGTAAATTTACAGATAAAAAAATCTGTAAAATTATGGACCGTCCATAACTTTACACACTGTCCGTAAATATCATGAAATCATAGACCTAGTTAAGTACCGTGAACTATAAGGATCACAGTATATAATAACAAGAGGGCCATGATGGCCCTGAGTCCCTCACCAGAAACAACTGCTTTTCCGTGTTAGAATGTCAATATATTCTAATATTAAATTTGAGCATAGAATATGTTTAAACAATAATTTGAAGAAATGCCATGACCTGGGGCTTTTAAGCTTTGGCTTAAAAGGGGCTAATCAAATTAATATGAGCAAACTTGATAAAAGACTACCTAAGAATGCTACAAAGTTTGGTGATCATCTATCAATCATTTCAGTAGGAAATGTCTTTTCGAAAGTTTTTTCAATTTTTAGCTTTAGTGGTCTCTAAAAGGGGCTAATCAAATTAATATAAGCATACTTGATGAAAGACTACCTAAAAATGCTACAGACAAAGTTTGGTGATCATCCATTAATTAGTTCTGTAGAAATAGACATTTGTAAGGTATTTCTATTTTTAGCTTTTGCGGCCCCTAAAAGGGGCCAATCAAAATAATATTAGCAAACTTGATAAAAGTGTACCCAAGAATGCTACAGACAAAGTTCGGTGATCATCCATCAATTAGTTCTCTAGAAATAGACATTTAACGGTATTTCTATTTTTAACTTCGTCTCGTGAGGTTAAGGCATAAGAAAGGTCATGTGATTATGGTATAATTTCGCAAACCCAGAAATCGCCAATGCAGCAATGGTATATCTATTACTTAACAAATACAAAAAGCAGTAACAAATATTTCTAGTGGAAAGCCACAATGTTATTAATTGGAAATCCAAAATCTAACTGTTCGATTTCTCTATCTTTACAATATTTCTAAAAATGGTTTCGTTTTAAACTGACCAATGAAATTTTAACATCAATCATCACCTGGACATTTTATCAGTAATAAGGTTTAACAAATTATTAAGTACAGACAGCTTAATTGACTATAATATAATAAAACTTTTAGCACAGTTGATTGGACAAAGAGGAAAAGCCATATTTAATCTTCCGGTTACATAATTATTAATTTGACATTTGTTATTAAAACATATAATATTTGTAACTTAACATATTTGAAATTTCACACATTGTTCTGAAAATTTGACCTTTTAGAAAATGATTATATTTATAAATATTTGTGTTAAAAGAAAATCATCATGCATATTTATTCATTCATTTTTTCTTTTAAAGAATTTTATCATTTTTCTGCTGCACAACAGTTTACTTCACTAACATATTTACAAAATACAAAAAATTAATTATAATAATATAAATGATGAAGGAAATTTAAATATTCTGTGAATATGACAAAATGACAATCTCAGCAATATTTTGTAGAGTAAAGTACCCATATTTAGACACCTTACGATAAATTTTCGTTACAATTTAACATTTTTATGAATATCCTTATTTCGACACCGCACTTTACAGTATCCGACATTTTCGCGCCTTTTTCAAACACTACTTCTTATGTAGCACCTAAGGTTTTCCATGTAATAATAGTATAAGCTTTGTCTGTTGAGGGTCTGGTATTTCGACATGGTGATCCTAAATTCGACACCCTAATTAAGGTTTAAGAAATACATTAAAACTTCAAATAATATACAAATAAAATGAATTCCAACACTATTAATAACACTTTACGAGCCAAACATGATTATGACAGAATATTGTAATAAAAACATGATCAGTTCATCTCTTGAATTAGTAAAAATGTGCATGACTTGTGTAGATACATTTTTGTATGTTTTACACACATAATTTGATTATAGAGAAAAGGTTAATTATTAATCTTTGAAGCGGGGATTTCCAATTACATTGCGTCTCAGCAGTGCACATTATGTAACACGGACAGGCTGTATAGCGGAAACATTTCCTGTTTTTTAGATTAGTTCTTAGTTTAAATCATCAGTCTTCTCTGAAACATAATCGGTAGAGTCCATACTCACCATTGATTATATCTCTAATGGCCCAAAGTCAAAGCAAGTCTGTCACTTTACTAAGGGAGCCGGTGTAGCGTGTAGCCTACCGGTTTTTAAATAACCAATACCGGCAAATGTTTCTTTTCTAGGTAAATAGTCTCCTAAAAGTTTTTTTTCTTCCATACATAATGATCTTAGACTTGTCATCTTTACTTTATAACAGATAAGCTGGTAACATGTACTGTAACAGTCAGCAGGCACTGTTTGGATTCAAACTAGTTGGTGCATTTCCACTAAGCTTAAGCTTATCAGTCAGGATGCCACATATCATTGCTGTATTTATCTTCTTTGATATTACATGTATTACACCACTTTGAACCATATATAGAAATAGTGTTGATCAACTTGGATGGCGAACATCTGCAATATTTCTTTTCATTAGCTTCACTTGACATGTATACACAATTAGGCATAAATATGTAATTTAAACTGTAAAACACTAATATACCTATTGCCGAAGTTCATTTAAACCAAATGAAATACATTGTATATCTGCTTTCCAGAATAAACAACATCACGAAACATTACCATTACATGTTACTAATGAAATATATTTTTCTACATGAGAATTTATTAGCGGCATCTAATATCTCAAATTTCCTCAATAACAAACATCGTTAACGGAGTAACATTTATATACTCTAATTAATACCTTTCTCCACAGCCAAATACAATATACGTGCATGGAATGCCATATTTGGTCAGTTTGATTTAAGTTAGTTCTAAATTGGTTTGATTCAGTCACATGTGTCGAAATAACGAACTTCCTTTTAAATTTGGTTCCTAAGTTCGACACTCACGCCTTGGCTGGAAATATAACTCTAGACAAGCTGTTGATGGTCCAGTTTGAAGAACAACTTCAATAAGTGTGTTTAAAAAGTTAACAATAGCATAACTTGACAAAAAATAAATAGTAGTTTTACTGTTACATAGGTCGACCTCTTACATGTTTCCCTAAGAAGCGACTTTTTTATGTTCGAATTTTCGAGCCACACTTTTGTACTAAACAATGTCAGCGAAATCGGTGCATATGTGGTCTGAATTTTTTTCATGACGTCATCAAATGAATGATGAACGTAAATATCGATCAAAATATTAGTAAAAACGCATAATTCTAGGCTTTCATGATGTTTGTAAAAAAGGTGTCGAATTAATGGGTATGTCGAATTAAGGTGCTATTGCTCTACTAAAAAATTGAATAAATTTACTTCACGTCTTGAGCGAATTGTAAAGCCCATAATATCACCTGTAAAACAATTGTGCGTCAATAAATTTGACTAATTAAATAACCCAATAAATCTTAATATTGCATCTTTGATCATCTGTGAATAACTTTTATAGGCTTTTTTTTATTTTGAAATTGAACTTATGATGTTACCGTAATTATATACATTTGTACTAATAATAAATTTCAAGTAGGATGGTCCCCTCTGGTACCATTGTTCTTATTTTTTCCTTCAAATTGTACAAATAAAAAGAACTTGTAATTACTATTTTACAAAATCGTGTTTATCTGTTGCATCTTGACTTTAAATACATATGTCATACACAGAATAACTCTATGGTTTAAATTAGAAACATCTCTGGTCAGTCAGCCATGTATTGAATGGGAGCTTAAACTGAGAGCACTATGATACCGTGTTATGTAAATTGAGGGCCTTTTTTGGCTTCAGTAGAATTTTTTTTCGACAGAATATGACGTCACTACTGTTTCAGCAGACGACATACACCTGCCAGAACATGAAATTATCAGTTTATCTGGTCAATATGGGGAAAATAAAGATCTAAGTATTTTCAACACGCGGACAGCTTTGGATGTTCCTATCAACAACAGAAATTTATTTGAAATGAAAATATTGCCAACAATTTCAATCCAAATTCAAAAAAGCACCACTTCCACTTTAACTTCAATTGTAGAAACAGTCGATTGGTGGTGTCAGTGTGTATAGACACACATTTTCTGATTACACTGGAATGGGCAAGGACGCGGTACCCGCGGGGAGTACTATACCTGCTTTTTATATAAAAAAAATTGTAAATTTACGGCAGATTCCTTCAAGTTAATTTTTTAATTGTCCTTGCAGACAAGATAGGCTGTATCTTTAAAAAATAAAATAGATATTTGTATTACACAAACATTTTTCTTTAAAATGAACTTTAAATTTCCAAAATCAGATTTTAAATGGAAAAGCTACATGTAATTGTATATGGCATTTTGTAAAGTAGGTATCCGTAACGGGCATTTACGCTTAGCACCGGTAAATTATCAATCGATGTACCTTTATCGGGTGCCAGACAAGATATTCAAGCATTAAATAGGGCTAACTGGGAGTGTCCGATCCCTTTTATATTAAATCCGTGATTATATATATATACTCGGTTCCTATGATATCAAGGGTTCTATGACATCAAGGTATTTAAATTTTCTGTGACTGCTAGTAAAAGCAACACATGATGATGCTAATATTTGTACAACTTGCACACTAGATTCATTTTCATCTGCCAATAAATTTAATTTGGTGACTTATGAATGAATTTGTGGCAAGAAAACTATTTTATAAAATCTTCATATTTGACTACCATTTTTCTGAATGGTTTTTACACAGTCAATTAAAATATGTTATAAACACATATACTGACATATAGTCTGTTCATATAGTTTTAATTTTATAGCAAGTTAACTGTTGGAAGTTTTTCACAACTTAACTTTAAAAGTTTTGACCCATCTATCCTCTATACTTGCTTTTTAGGGGATTACCTTGATACCGTAGTAACCTCCTCTGAAATTACCCAAAATGGCAGACATTGAAAATATTCTAAAAAATGTCATTTTTATTGGTTCTTTTGAAATAATTTTTTGACAAACAGTTCTGGAAAAGGTTCAATTATAAGACGGAAGAAAAATGTCATTCATTTATGATATTTATATTTAAATATTTTCCGATAAACGTTAAGTACCGTGATATCATAGAACCCCGGGCTACAGTATATATTTTTTCTAGAATTACTTTTTTACACTATCGCAACACTGTGCTGGGTCCCTGTGTATGGTATAGTACTCCCCGCGGGTACCGCGTCCTTGCCCATTCCGATGTAATAAGAAATTTGTTTCTTTACACATTGAATGCCATCAAATACTGTTTCCACCATTAAAGTGAAAGTGGAAGTGCTGCTTTTTGTGTTGTTAGAAAATTTTTCATTTCAAATAAATTCTGTCATTAATAGGAAAACCCAAAGCTGCCTGTGTGTGCTGAAAAAACTTCTTTATTTTACCCCATATTTAACGGTTAAACTTATAATTTCATGTTCTGACAAGTGAAGGTTGTCTGCTGAAACTGTACTGACAGCATATTCTGTTACAAAAAATTATACTGGGCAGGAACCAGTTTCCGGACAATACCAGTTTCCGGACAAGTATTATAACGGCTTAATTTTGGCTTTATCGATGACGATCGGTATTATATGTCATGAAGATGCTTGGTTTGATTGTTTGAGAAAATAAACTTCCTTCCAAGTTGATACATCATTAAAATTTCGTGAGGATATCTTATCTGTGTTTTAAAAACAGCCTTATATCCCTTTGGGGCATGTAATTTGCTCTGTGCATGCGCAATATTTTGTTTATTTCGGGATATAATTTGGGGTAGCAATAAATGCACAATGTACTACCTCAATGGTTCTTTAACAAAGAAGATTTTCTTAAAAGGTATGAAATCTAAAAGAAAAATTGTGAAATATTAAATAACTTTGCTCTTAATATGAATAAAATAATTTGTTTTAGTTCTATAATTATATAACATTTCGATAAAAACAATAAAATAGTAAAAGTAAAACTACTGGCAGGTTTATTAAGTCTAGGAGGCACTTTAGACTGTTTAAGCCATATACCTTGGAAATATGGGCAGGGCTCACGCTGTCGGTCGCCATAGTCGCCATTTGCGATTATTTTATAAGATTGGCGATTATTTTTGCATTTTGGCTACAAAATCTGGCGATTATTTTTTACTTCCAACAGTGTTTATATAAGGTGTAAAAATCGATAATGAATGCAGTAGACCCAATTAACACCAGCGGGGTGCATTTAATGGAGTGTCAACTTTTAACCGGTCACGTGCTGCTAACTATATTGCCCGAGGTGATAAAATGCATGCGAGATGTATAATTGTATAAGTACTTTAAAGATATTGTCCAGCATTTATAATAGCCATCAAATATCCGTCAATAAGCCACAAAAATCGTATTAAAATTGATAAACTGGATATTGACTTACCCAAAATTTACCGTGAATTGCAGTAATTGCAAATTTTGATTTTTTTTGTTTTAAGCTACTTGACTAAATCGCAAGTGGAAAACAAGGGTAAAAAGTATTAACTTCCACACTACTATTTGCACAACAACCAAAATTGTGAATATTTCTTCAGAAAACAGGAAAAATCCGATTGTCACATATTTTCGCGACACCGGTAATTTTGATATTTATTTAAAGGTGAAATAAGCTTTGTTCTGTTTAAAAATCATTACTACTATGGCAGAAAATTTGTATTTCATTGGTGATGATGATATTTTTCAGTAAATTATTCAGAAAAAAGGCTGCATTCTGTGAATGAGTTTACAAACTTGTGTTATTTCTATAGGCTAATATGATCTACTCCAGTTCTGTGTGAAATGTGGAAATTGACAGTGGTTATAGCTGACAAAATTTGATTAGAACAAACAAAAAAAGTTGTCTGATAACAGCATTATGTAAAGTTATAATGAATCTTTAATATTATTGTTATACAGTAATTATACTAATTATAACGTTTTTATTCTGTTCTATAATAACAATTAAAGTTGTGGTTCTATTAAAAAAAAAAAGGTAGTTATCAATATACACAAATGTATCAGTTTATTTGAGAATCCTTATAAGACTGAAAGATATAAATGTAATGTTTATTTAATCAACTGCTTATGTTGTTAATCGCTAATTCGTAAATAGTCCGCTGAACTTTTGGCTATTATTTTTTTAAGTTGAAATTATTGGCTATTATTTTATTTGAGCCAGTGTGAGCCCTGTATGGGTACCACAGAAATATGAGGCACCAGTATAAATTCTGACTAAAAAGATTTTTTATTCCAGTCGTATATGTAATATTTCTATAAAAATACAATCAAATAATAAAAGTAAAACTGCTGCCAGGTTCATGAAGTCTAGGAGGCACTTTGGACTGTTTAACAGTCTGTAAATTTATGGACCATCTATAATTTTACAGATTTTTCTATCTAATAGCAAATTTAACATTGAGGATCTGTAAATTTATGGACTGAAAAATCTTTAAATTTATAGACTATCCATAAATTTACTGACAGTCCATACTGTACATATCATGAAATCCTAAACCTGCCCAATACTGTACCTTGGAAATATGGGTACCACCACAGGGACCCAGCACAGTGTTGAGATAGTGTAAAAAAGTAATTTTAAAAAAAATATATATTGTATATATAATATATATTATATATAAAGTATAATTTTTTTTCTAGAATTACTTTTTTACACTATCCCAACACTGTGCCTGGTCCCTTTGGGTACCACGTAAATATGAGTCGCCAGTATAGGGACCATCCTACAAGTTTTACTCCTCAAATAAATATATATATACTGTAAAGGGGTCAAATCCAGGATATTTTTTTCTACTTACCAATGAAAAGATGTTTATTCTAAAAGAATTTGAAAACGAAAGCGGATGTAGTTATCTGGATTTCAAGTTATTTCGGCCCCCAGACATTTCGGTCCCAAATCAAAGACGTTTCGGCCTCTTACCAAATCGGCCCCACTTTTAGTTAAGATAAGTCTTGTCTTTTCGTGTGTTATACCAGAATTTAATAGCATTTCAATAAATGAATGAAAGAACTTATTAACTTAATCTTGTTCTCGTAATAGCTAGAATGGGGCTTCACTTTTTTTCCAGCTAGATGGATACCGAAAATAGGGTCAGTCTCCCAAGACACCCCAAGATACCCCAAGACACCCCAAGACTACTCTGGACAGAAAGATACATATTTTTATTCCCATGACTACCCTAAGACACTCCAAGAAACTTATATATTGTGTATATCGGGAAAGTGTTATTATACACGACAACTGATTATTTAATTACATCTCATCTTATTATTAATTACTGTCTAATATATCAAATATTGTTAATTATGTATGGACTTCTTTCGTCACTAAAATATTTATTGATATGCTCTTTATTAATATAAAAAAAATATTTTGATTAAAATTAACTTTAGTGAAACAACAAGACTAAGTTAATCTGTTAATCTAATGAAATGTAGGGCAGATGAAATAAAATAATCAATATTGTGAAACAGAATATTATCAATTTAATAATCAGGTATCAAAAATGTGTCACTCATAAAATGACATTGTCGCAGAATTAAACTTGCACTACACCCAAATCCCGCAACATTGCCATTATTTCCTTGTTGTAAACTATTTATCACAAAAAAGAATACATTTATAATCTTACATTAAAAAATATATGGAAATAAATGAAGAGATATTCAATGTGTAAATGTGAAATCGCATAGTTTACTCCAGTAAAAAATGTAAATTAAAGACGTATTTACATGTCAGTAATTTAAGTGTCTTGCGGTGGTCTTGGGGTGACTTGATGTTGTCTTGGGGTGTCTTGACGTAGTCTTGGGGTCGTCTAGGGGTGCCTTTGGTCGTCTAGGGTAGTCTTGGGGTGTCTTGGGGTAAATAGACCGACCGCCGAAAATAAGCTATTTTCGCGAAGGAAGTGGCTAGCCCAAAAGTTCTAGCCGTACGTGAGTCACGTACGACTAGCCAAGACGCACTGTATTGTCTAGCCGTACGGCACTTTTCAAAATTATATGGAAGTCGAAAATGCATATGTTATTTTGTATCTTTAAACGAGAATTTTAATCAAGTCTCCGCATTTGTCCTCGTGTGTTCACTTTAATAAAGATGCTCCGCCATTAATTTTGTAAAAAAAATGAATACAAACAAAGCGTTGTATAATATAGTGTCAAAGTTGCATGTTATAGGTTATAACGTCGTTGATTTTCACGCCTATGATTTGTTGTTTAATTTGTATGAAAGATGAATAATTAAATCATTTTTTCTTAATTAAGCACATGGATCGAATAAATAATGATCGTAGTGCAATAAATGAATAAATAAATAAAAATAAAATTGAAAAAAAAAACAACGGTGAAAAGCAAAAATAATTGTATAATTTGAATTTTCCAAATACAGAAGATATAAATATCAAACATAAAAGCACAATTAATAAATTAGATCTCGGCTACGAAAATAAGATTTATTTTTCATATCGTGCATTTATCTGTTTGAATAATTATGTTAATTATAGATCTATATTAATGCATTCTTTGAACTATTTTACAGCAAATTAAAATTTCCGAACCAAAAAAATATCTAAAAAAGCGGCCTAAAAAAGTGAAGTTTGACGTACGAAATAGCTCAGATTGCGCGGGTCTTTAAAGAATTTGTAGGGGCGAGATATAGCAAATATCTCTCCGCATCATTTTTCTTTTTTTTGGTTTTCCCAGGGGTTTAAAAATTAAAAACGCATGCTTTTAAAATTTGTGAAAGCTCCCAAAATTGTTTTTAAAAAATGACGGAATTTAACCTATAGGTGTCGTCAGTTTAAATTTTAGAAAAAACGGTTTATGCGATAAAATTTAAAAAATTAAAATGGGGAAAAACCAGAAAAATCAAAAATTAGCGGGTTTTTTTAAAAAAAAAAAGAATCTTTTGGAAAAAACAAAAAAAAAACGAAATTTAATATGGGGTGTTCGATTTTAAAAAACCTTAAAGGAAAATTTGTTCTTTAAAAAATAAACTAGAATTCTGCGATATCAAATAATTTTAATTTTTTTCGCCAAATTTTGGGTTTCAAAATTCTACATAGGCTAAATGAAATTGACAAAAACCAACTTTGTACATTTTCGACATGAATCAATTTATAAAAAAAATGAAATCAATTAAAAAAAATATCTGAAGCAAGGGATATAACTATAAATAACTAAAATTACCTGTTTAACTTCGATTTTTTAAAATCCTTAGTTGTTTTCATAGAGAATTTTTGCTAAAAAAGCATGAAAAAGTATCAAAATCGACATGGTGCTGGCATTTTTTTCCTCTCAGTTGAGGCATAGTGGTGAAAAACTAATATTTTTACCATATTATACAAAGACCTGATCAACTACTTACTAAATGTACCCTTATTTTTATTTTTATTGTGTAAGAATGTGGATTCTGACATTCCTTAAGTGGGTGGGGTACACGAAAATTGAGTCCCAATTTCTAGTGAACTGATATATAACGATTATTAAGACTAAGAATAACTAACAAGATTACATTTTAAAATGTTCTTAAGTCTTTAATTTTTTAAAAGGTAGATTTTCATTCTATCAACAACATTAATTGACCACGTTCTGTTGCCATGGCAACAAAGTGGTAAAATGAGAGAAACCCGGAAACGTATGAGGCTTTCAGTTTTATCATTTCAAGCATGTTGTAGAAGTTAATGTCATGATTATGAATTACAGACTTGGATACATTTGAAACATAAAAAATAAATCATTTCAAATTTCACTACATTTACTTTCTATGAAAAAACACAAATTTGAATTAAAACATCGGTAACATTTTGCTGATCCGTTACTGTAACAATAAAAACGCTTAAAGTTTTAGAGGCAAAAGATAATAATGAAATCTACTCAGAGTTATATTGAAAAATAAAATTTATGCTTGATGTTTGGCCCGATTTGAGAAAAAAACTTTCAACATTCTTCATTTATTGGTCATTAAATAATAATAATAAATAACAAATAAAGCAAAAAAATCCCCCACAGATCAAATGTGATAAGAAGGAATAGACAATATGTCAATATGTTGTGATGATGAACGTCTTCAAGATAATGTGCCATAGATGCATCTGGAAAACCTAAATGATTGTGTTCTCATCTCAATGCAATACAAGCCCAGCTGAAATATTGTAACAGTTGGAGAAACATGGATAAAATCACCATTTTGTGTTAAATATTTGACACTTTCTTCTGATTTAAAAAATATAGAGCAGCATAAATTATAAATCCTATATAGATGTCTTGTTACGCAAAACAAATAGGCCATATTCCACCGTTGCCTCAAAATTCTTTATAAATTATTTTGTGACTTACAGGTCAGACCACCTAATGCTTTGTTATACGGTCAGTATGTCTTAAATGATCATCAACAAACTCCGGACTGTTCATCAAATGGTATCTTGTCTTATTACTCCATTTAAACACATTAAAATAGAGAAAAACAGAATCCCTAAAACGTTGTATAGAATCTCCATTGTTTTACCTATTGAAAATCGGATACAGAGGAGAAAAACTCTAGTACACATTAAGAACAAGCTACAGAAGAATGTACACAAAACTAAAACTTAAAAGTCTAAAATTAATTAAAACTTCACATCCTATTGGAACAATATGAAAAGGGGTCCTTTTCCTTTTTCTTATACATATACTCTTGTTTTCATAGAGAAATTTTGCTAAAAAAGCATGAAAAAGTATCAAAAATCGACATGGTGCTGGCATTTTTTCCTCTCAGTTGAGGCATAGTGGTGAAAACTAATATTTTTACCATATTATACAAAGACCTGATCAACAACTTACTAAATGTACCCTTATTTTTATTTTTATTGTGTAAGAATGTGGATTCTGACATTCCTAAAGTGGGTGGGGTACACGAAAATTGAGTCCCAATTTCTAGTGAACTGATATATAATGATTATTAAGACTAAGAATAACCAACAAGATTACATTTTAAAATGTTCTTAAGTCTTTAATTTTTTAAAAGGTAGATTTTCATTCTATCAACAACATTAATTGGTTCTGTTGCCATGGCAACAAAGTGGTAAAATGAGAGAAACCCGGAAACGTATGAGGCTTTCAGTTTTATCATTTCAAGCATGTTGTAGAAGTTAATGTCATGATTATGCATTACAGAATTGGATACATTTGAAACATAAAAACATCATTTCAAATTTCACTACATTTACTTTCTATGAAAAAACACAAATTTGTATTAAAACATCGGTAACATTTTGCTGAACCGTTACTGTAACAATAAAAACGCTTAAAGTTTTAGAGGCAAAAGATAATAATGAAATTTACTCAGAGTTATATTGAAAAATAAAATTTATGCTTGATGTTTGGCCCGATTTGAGAAAAAAACTTTCAACATTCTTCATTTATTGGTCATTAAATAATAATAATAAATAACAAATAAAGCAAAAAAAATCCCCCACAGATCAAATGTAATAAGAAGGAATAGACAATATTGTAACATTTATATTTTCTATTTGGATGGCTTACTAGCACACAAACTAAACAAGACCCGAAGGATGGTTTATATATTTTATTATATGTGTTGCATCCAAGTATACACTCATAAACTCCCAAACATCAAGTAAACATATACACAGTAACAATAACGATATTTGATATTAAAGGCGTGGCTTATTATATATTGTAGACTTGCTTACTACATCCTCCTCTATCTTTAGTTTAGAACTCATCAATAAAATCAATAAACTTAAATCATCAAAAATTCAAATTTACATGTGCAAACATATTGTAATAAGAAATATTTTTTCCGTATGAAATAAACTATATAGCAAGTCTACTGTTATAAACTCTTCTCCTTTTTCAGCAGAGTCATTAACCAATGCGATTTACTCTAATCAGTGTACTAGGCATCTGTTTCAACGAAGTAATGATAAATATATGTTATTGTTAATTGTCATATCTTTTTCTATTTTTCGTAATGTCACAAAATATCAAGCAAATTACATTATTATCACAACATTTGTTCAAACAACTAGCATTGTTATCAAAAGAATGATTTGTTTTTCCGTTCTACCACACAAAAACCAATTCTACTGCACTGGACCACCTAGGGTTAATGAGATGAACATATGATCTTATCAGATGACCAAGCAGAACGCTAAAAGTATCCTATCAGAGTGGCCGCAGTTAATTTCTCTTAATTTATGTGTTTATGTGTTATTACTAGAATTAAGATTTATTCAATTATTCTTGTTAAATGGATTAATACAATTACTAAATAACTTTTGTAAAATGGATTAAATACCGGATTTATTTGTTCATAATTTTATTTAAAGTGACAATATTCTGGATATAACAATTGACTTCTGTTTTTGATTTGATTATCAATTTATATTTTCCACATTGATTGCTACAAGAATGGGTAAAGTGTTCAGTTCCAGTAGGGAACTCCACTTTTCAAGAAGCCCAACAGTCGCTATATAACCAGTACAGTAGGTACTGAGGCGTACTGCGACGACCCCAGAGTTTGCGGACAGTAGGTCCAACATAACTCTGCAACAAAATTTGGAATGTCCAAAGTTTGCGGACAGTAGGTCCAATATTAACTCTGCAACAAATTAGGAAAATCTGTTTCGTCATCATGGAATGATGGATAACAGTATGAAGCCTTGGCCATCTGCAACACAGATGATTGACCTTCCAAGTTTTATGCTACAACTACTTCTACAACAACAAAGACAATATTGCTTTAATTTGAAGTTATCAAGACATGAAATTAATATTATATTATTTAACAATTTAATTTCTTGAGCCACGAACATACCAAAGTCATGTTTCTTAGGCCAACGAAATGCACATATCACAGCTTATAATTTATAAGACTCTTATTCTATTGGTTAAAAAGATCTGCAGTATCTTACTGTTTTAAATCTTACTTGATATAAGAAAATATCAGCTCTTGCTCACAAAATATAATTCTATGTTTAGTTGGGTAACTGTATGATAAGTTAAAATAAAAATTATTTGATTTAAAGATATAATATGCTCAAATTCATTGTATTTTTAAATATTGATAATTGCTACACAGTCTCTTTTTAAATATGAAATAAACATGTTTTGACTACACACTAAGAAGATATCTTATGTCTTAAACTCTACACAATTTAGAGGCACAATAAGAATGTCAAGTGTCAAAAAAAAAAAAAAAAAAAAAAAAAAAAATTAAGAAAGAGTCAACTTTACTTATATGCAGCTTCCCAAACACAGTACATTGTGTACATTGTACATTCTTTTATTCAAATAAGACATATTAAGAAAGAAATACATAGATTTCAAATAATTTCTGGGATAAAAATATTTTACTCTGAGATGAGTATAGTATATCTTTAACATGCTTTGGGTGGAAAAACAGTAAATTGCATTTTACAGTATCATATCCTTGAACAGACTCATTCAAACCAAGCCTGCAACATTTTCAGTTTTGCTGTTTTGGGCGTATTATAGAGATTTTATTTGCACAAAAATGGCTTTATATTAGAGGAATATTCTGGAGTAAGTTTTGCCTAGCAATGTCAAGAACTGTATACTCCAAATTTGTTACATAAGAGGGAATATGCTGGAGTAAGTTTTGCATAGAAATGTCAAGAACTTTACTGTGTACTCCAAATTTGTTATATAAGATGGAATATTCTGGAGCTAGTTTTGCATAGAAATGTCAAGAACTGTGTACTCCTAATTTGTTATATAAGAGGGAATATGCTGGAGTAAGTTTTGCATAGAAATGTCAAGAACTTTACTGTGTACTCCAAATTTGTTATATAAGATGGAATATGCTGGAGACAGTTTTGCATAGAAATGTCTAGAACTGTGTACTCCAAATTTGTTATATAACATGGAATATGCTGGAGCTAGTTTTGCATAGAAATGTCAAGAACTGTGTACTCCAAATTTGTTATATAACATGGAATATGCTGGAGCTAGTTTTGCTTAGAAATATCAAGAACTGTGTACTCCAAATTTGTTATATAAGAGGGAATATGCTGATGCTAGTTTGCATAGAAATGTCAATTACTGTGTACTCCAAATTTGTTATATAAGATGGAATATGTTGGAGCTAGTTTTGCATAGAAATGTCAAGAACAGTGTACTCCAATATTGTTATATAAGAGGGAATATGCTGAAGCTAGTTTTGCATAGAAATGTCAAGAACTGTGTACTCCAAATTTGTTATATAGGAGGGAATATACTGGAGCTAGTTTTGCATAAAATGACAAAACCGTGTACTACAAATTCGTTATTTATATAAAAGCGAATATGCTGGAGCTAGTTTTGCAATAAATATCAAAACCTGAGTTTCTCCAAATTTGTTATATAAGATGGAATATGTTGGAGCATGTTTTGCATAGAAATGTCAAAACCCGCGAGTACTCCAAATTTGTCATACAAGAAGGAATATGTTGAAGCAAATTTTGCATAGATTGTCAAAACCTGAATACTCCAAATTTGTTATATACGAAGATCAAATATGCTGGAGAAAGTGTTTTGCATAGAAGTGTCAAAAACTGTGAGTCCAAATTTGCTCTTGGGAAAACGCACCATTTGGAGCTGATCTTATGAAGGAATTGTTTCTTTCCTTACGGAAAGTTAACACATATTAAATAACATTGGTTGTATATAGTGTGAGGTAAGAATCTCAGGGGCAACCATGAGTACATATACAAGAAAGAAAACAGAATGTGAGTATGCACTGTTTTTACAATACTCTAGAAACACTTCGAAATACCCTGAACATTGTAAGTTGATAACTTTAAATATTGGTACTTGCTTGAGACGGTTCAATAATGAAATTAATATTGAATAATTCTTTACCTGTATATCTCAAGTAAAGTACACTGACAATGTCGATTGTAAAGAACTTGTTTTTATTTTTAAGAAAATGACATGTCATTCGAAATGGAAGAACATGAAATAAGATATGAAAAGTTTTAGTGAAGAAAATAAACATTTAATCACTTAAATATTTTTCTATCGACTGAAAGATGTATATAGACATAACTAAATGCATAATTGAATACATGTTTGATATGCTTTGTATGCATTGAAAAGTTTTGCTCAAGCTAACTACAATAAAACATAGAAAAGAAATAAATGAATTAATGAATATAATAAAATAAACTATTAAGATGAAAAAAAAAAAAAAAAAAAAAAAAAAAAAAAGATCATTTGCATTTGCCTTGTGCTTGTCTTTCATTGTTGGACAAACCTATGAAACTAATGTTTTACCATTCATTACAATAATGATAGTTATACAAAGTTGTAATGTGCAGTATTTTAGATGGTTTAGATAAGGTTGATAATTTGGGATTTACTGTACACATGTACTACATCTTCAGATAAATCTGTCACTGGACCCTCTCAGTGAATTGTTTTTGTTAGGGTTTATCATCGGATTTATTCCTGGGAAAACAGCAGGTATTAATAGCCGTGCCTGGTTTGTAAGTCAAACATGTGTCTTAATTTGATTTGTTTGTTTGCAAGGAGGGGTTGCTAATTAACCTTCACTGTGTTTATGATGCATGGCACTATAAATCACTCAGGGAGGGAGTTGTGTCTGACCTATCACAACAATAGGCAAACAAAATCCTGATTGTGCTACGGCTGTCAAAGTGTCATTAAAATTTTGATTTAAATAATTGAAACAACTAGTTTTAATAAAAATATTAATTATATCATGAAAACTGCAGTTTAGTCTATGAAACATTTCTACGGTTGATAAACGCATTTATATTTGTAGACTGCATGTTAATTAGTCAAATAGAAATGTTATAAAATTTGAAAAAGAAATGGCAGATAAATTAATAATATATCATTATATGTAGATGTGGTACCTTACTCGTCATTGCCCGGGGAAAGGAAAACACTAAGCAGATTATTCTACCAAACGGCATGGTCATAGAATATTACTTGTTTGGGGTTTTGTTTTCAAACAACTGAATAAGTAAGTGGTGATAAGAGATTCAGCCATTTGTTTTGGTAGTTTTCATTATCGTTTTTGAAATAAATCAGTTGATGACTTAATTAACTAATTAATTGATTGATTGATTCCGAACAAAAATGATAATAATAATAATAATTCAGGAAAATGAACAAATTCATTTGTATGTTTCATTATATTCTATCCTGTATCTAGTGGAATCGAAAACGTGAACCATAGAAACATGTACTGTAACTGCAATACAGAGCTGATTTTGAAAATAATATACATGTGTTTATTGAAGAAAACATGAATGTGAAAAAAAAAAAAAAAAAAAAAAAAAAAAAAAATAATAATAATAATAATAATATAAACGAATAATGGCAGGTTTAGGCTTAATGGCCCTTTAACCGCAGATCAGTAATTTCAAAACACTGATTTTGCAAGATATCAGAAATCGAGCCTAAAGAAATTATAATTAAAAGCATAAATGTGTTGCTTTAAAACCATAAAAAAACTTCGAATATCACTACAATGTGAAAGAATTTTGTGCTACACGTATATGTGTGTCAAACTTGTTTGCAATTTTCTGTTTACAATATACAATACAATGTATCAATTTTTGCAATGTGACATTGCAGCAGGGGTCAAGCCTAATGACCTTTTCCGCACAGTAGAAATAGGGAATAGTATTCTTTTAAAATGATTTTTACTTTTACAGCATTTTATGTATATGGCAATTGCATACTTTATTTTGTACATTACATTTTCAGTATTGAAAAGTTAATAGTCGTAGATTGAATGCGTAATCATTGTACTTGGTTATGAAGTTTTAACGACTTATCAAAATGCGAGCATGGTCTCTAAAATCTCATTAACCCTAGGTGGTCCAGTGCAGTAGAATTAATAAATTAAACGAGACTTACCTGGAAGTTGAAGTTCAATTATTATTCTACTGCTACTGGACCACAGGGTTTTAATGCCCACCCCGGTTACCCCTCCCATATGTATAAGCCATTGTCGCATTTTGCATAATTATGTATGCTCTGAAAGTCTGCTTGGTCATCTGATAAGATCATATGTTCATCTCATTAAACCCTGTGGTCCAGTAGCAGTAGAATAATAATTGAACTTCAACTTCCAGGTAAGTCTCGTTTAATTTATTAATTATAAGGTAATTTAATAAAAACCAAAAGTATTAATTTCACGAATAACAGAATGTTCTCACATACGCTATCATTTTTTCCTAAGATTAATAAATCCAGCAAGCGGATATAAATGATACACTGCTATGATAGCAAATATAATTAAGGGCATTATTATGACCCACACATTTGAGTCATTAACCCTTATAGCTGTAACGAGAAATGGTATCATAGATTAAACCATTTTCTTTTTTTTTCTTTTAATCTTCATAACGTCTCGGCGGTCGGCGTTTTCTCTGCGGCCTATTTCTAGGTAAAGATGTATTATCTGCAGGTTTCGTCTGCACCGGCTCTTGATCTCCATGAACATATCTAAACTTGGAAACGTCCCGTGTGATTTCTTTTCCTTTATGTTTGATTGTAAGCATAGATCCTTTCATAGCGATGATTATCCCGGGGGTAGGGTCAAACGCTGTTTCAAACTTATTCCGTTGTTCCCGTTTTAATAGCACACGATCATCCCCAATTTCAAATTATTTCGCTGAGCTCTACGTTTCTTATTCATAGGAGCTGTTATCAGCGTATATATTTGTGTTTTCGCTTTTGATAGACTGTCCCTGTCTCGAATATCTGTATCTTTGTTATCAAATGTCATTTTTGGAAATCTACTGTAGTCACATATAAACTGTAACATTTTTTCCCCGCTGAAAAGGCCCACAAAAGGGCCCACAACTGATTCAAAAACACATCTGTGGTAGTAATGTTGGGGTTGGGGGAATGGGCTGGAAAAAATTTTCTTTGGTTGGGGTTTTTTTTGGCATAAAAAATGCATTAATTACAAATTTCTTTCCCCCCAAAATTCTAAATTTCCAAATATTGGGGAAAAACCAGCAAAAACTTAACCTAAAAATTTCCTTTCATTTTTGGGAAAAATTGGCTTTTTGACCTTTTCATGCGAAAGGGGCAAAACGGGGTTTGTTTTTTGCAGACTTTTGGTAGGGGCCAAATTTTTGGGGTTTTACCCTTTAAAAAGCACAAATTTCCATCTTCCTATTTTTCAACGCAAGTTCTTGATTTTTTTTTAACAAATTCTTTTTATAAGGAAAAAACTTTTCATTTAATTTGTTTTTTTTGGAGTTTTCCATTTCCATTTTGGGTTTTTAAGCTTTTTTTACCCCCAGCTTAATTTTAACGGGTTCCTTTGGGTTTAGTTTTATTTTACATCTGCCCCCCCTTCTTTTGGCATTTGAAAAAGGTTTTTTTCAGTGATTAAAAGGCTGGAATTTTTTAATTGCCCCGGCTATTTTTGTTAAATTTGTTTCGTGTTTCCCCAATGTGGTTTTTCCCTTGGAAAGAAAAATCTAAATATAAAATAAATTTTTACCCTGGTTCAAAAAAATGTTCTTTAAAAATTTCATCCGTTTTTCCAAATTTCCCAAACGGCCAAAACGTTCAAATTCTTGGTGTTTGTATTGTTTTGTTTATTTTGAAGATGTGAAGTGCAGAAATGATCTTTTAAATCATTTTAAAATTTTTCTTGCCAAAAAAATACAAAGGGGAAATTTGCGAATCATGATGAAGCACTCAAAGTTTTTTTCTTTTTGAGAATATGCTTTGGGAACCGAATTGTTTTGGGGTTTTGCTTAATATGATATATTTATCCAATTTGGATTTTTTCGTCGCCCCCCAATTGGGTTCGGGTTTCCTTTTTGGAGGAAAATTTTTGTCATGACCTTATCACAAATTTAAAAAGGTATTTTTTTAATAAATGTGAAACAAAATTTTTTTTTGGGTGGGCCGCCCTTTCCCAAATTTTAACCTTTATGTGAAAAATTTTTGGCCCCTTAAAATTTGGGTCTTTTAAAATTTGAATAGCCTTTCTATAAATTTAGACAAATGGGTTTCGTGGGGACCCCAGAAAAAACGGAGGTTGGAAAATTGATTTTGGTTTTGCCCATATTTTTAAACTCATTTTTTGTCAGGTTTGGGTGAAATTTCCGGATTTCCGGAAAATCGTATCCGGGGAATTGATTTTTTTTGTCCGAATGAAAATTTTTGGGTTTTCAGTTTTTGGGGTTTTATTTTGGGAAGAGTTGCAGTAAAACCCGCGAAAAATTGGGGCATCTTTTTTGTTTCTCATTTGTTTTTTTTTAACCAAAAAAAATAAATTTTTTCGCCCCGGCAATATTAAATTTATCCCTTTTTTTTGCCCTTTTTTGAATTTTTTTGCTTGACGAAGCTCTTTTGGGGGAAAATTTATCGGTGCTCCCGGGCACCGAAATTTAGACGAAAAATTTACCTAAACAGTTCCAAAATTTTAATGTTTTCCGGGAACCCCGTTTGCCCCTTTTTTAACCCCTTTGTTTTGTTTCATTCCATTCAAATTGAGGGGGAAAAAAGGGGGTACAGTTTTAAAACGTGAAAAAAAACCTTTTGGGGCCGGGTTTAAAACGTCAGTTTGATTTTCTTTTCTACCGTTCGGGCCCCAAAACATTTTTTCTTTTTTTTGTTTTTGCGGTTTTTAAGTTTTCTCATTTTCACGCACCCTTCTTTGTGCGGAGATTAGGTTTCGGAGCCGTTTATTTAAAGTTCAAAACCCTTTTGGTGTCTTTTAAAAACCTATAACCTTTTCAAAAAATCCATTTTTCTAAACTTTTTAAGTTTTTTTTTCGACTTGCCAACGACATGAAATTTTGGAACTCTTCAAAGGGCGGTTTGCGCTTCCCAGGTCAAAATTTTATAAATTTTTAAAACTTAAAACTTTTCTGTTTTTAAAAATTTTCCAAAGCCTGTGAAAATTTGAATTTTTCAATAAGCCTTGAAAAATGGTCTTTGCTTGAATTTGATTTTTTGAAACGGGGGATTTGGTTTTATTTGCCGGTAAAATCCCGGGCTCTCCGATAATTCCCTTTAACAAAAATTCAATTTGTTTTTTTTGTTCCCTTTTTAACGATATTGGAAAATTCTTTTCAAAAAAATTTTTTAAGTTTCCGACCCCCAAAAAGGCAGGGAAAAAATTTTTCCCTAGAAGGGAAAAGGGTTGGGAGTTTTTTTTGCCCAAAAATCCCCGGAATGTTTTGTTTTTGGGTTTTCTTTTGATTTCTGACGAAATTTTTCCATTTTTTCCCTAAGGTTTTCGTTTTTTTCGCTAAAAAAAAATTTTTTTAAAACAAATAAAAACCGCTATCAAATTAAAAACCCCCGGAATTAAAAACAATTTTTTTACCGGCCCATTTAAAATTTAAAATCCCCCCTTTTTCTTTTGCAAACTTTTTCCCTCGGGGAAATATTTTAAATCCAAAATTAACCCAAAATTTTTCCCCCCCCAACCCTTTTTTTGAACTGAAAAACTCGGCTTTTCCCCCCTTGGGGGGTTTCCTCTGTTTTTTTAATTGTAAATTTTTTTTCCGGACTTTTTTCCAATCCCCAAAAATTAAAAATTTTTCCAAACTTTTTGTTTTTGGGGTTTTTCGTTTTCGGGCCCGGACCCGGAATTTAAATTGGGAAAAAATTTTTAAAAAAAATTTTTTTCTTTTTTTTCTTTAAAAAATTTACTTCCCTTTTGAGGGGCCAACTATTTTTGGGGAAACTTTCCCCAAAAATTTCGCTTTTTTTTTTTTTTTTTGGGGGGTTTGGGGGTTTTTCGTTTGAAGGGACAAACTTTTTTCTTTTTATTTTGGGTTTTTTTCCTTTTTTTGTTGATATTTTTAGGTGTTGGAAAAAAACCCTTTTGTTTTCCGGCCCAAATCAAAAAGGGTTTTTTTAAAACCCAATATTTGCCGAATTTTTATTTGGGTTTTTCCTTTGTTAAAAAAAATATTTTTTGTTTGGGTTTTTTGAAAATTCTATTTTTTTCCTTAAATTTTTTGTAAGAAAATTTCCTTAAAAGTGTTTATCCCTTTTTTCGGGGTAAATTGGAATTTTCTTAAATTTTTGTGAAAAACAATTTTTTTTATGGGAATCTTGGCTTTAATTTTCTGAGTTAAAAGGGGTAAAAATTTTCCCAATTTTTTTTTGGGGGTTTAATTTTTTAAACCCCGGTTTTCGAAAATTTTTAAAATTTTGATTTTTTTCATTTTAAAAATTTCAAATTTTTAAAAATTTTTGGTGTGTTTTTCTTGGGTTTTAAAAAAAAATGTTGTTTTTCCTTTGGTTCGGTTTTTTCGTTTTGTTTTCGTTTTTCTTTTTAAAGGGGGTAAATGCCCCCCATAGATTTTCAAACCAATAAAATTTTTTTCCTCAAAGGGAAAACCAATTTTTTTTCTTTTCTATGTTTAAAAAAAGCCAAAACCAAAATAATTTTTTAATTTATCCAAAATTCCCTTTTCCCCACGTTACTTTCCCAGGGAATTTTCCCAAATAAAAAAAAGCAAAAAAATTTCCCGAATTTTTCGGAAAAAAATTTAAAAATTTTTCCAAAAATTTTTCTAAATTTTTTTTCCCAAAAAATTCTTTTTACATTAATTCACGGTTTTTTTTTTAATACCCGGGATTCCTTTCGTCGCCAAGAAAAATTTTTAATTTTTCCTTTTTTTGGATGGCTTTTCTAGCACAACAACCCAAAAAACCAAGCCCCCCGAAAGGTTTGGTTTTTATTTTTTTTTTATTTTGTTTTGGGTTTCCCAAAGGGTTTAATTAACACCCCAAAAAAATCCCCAAACCCATCAAATAAAAAACTTTTAAATAAAAAAACAGTAAACAATAAGATTTTTTGATATTTAAAAAGGCGGGGGCCTTTTTAATATATTTTAAATTTGTTTCCCCTACAAATTTTAATGCAAATATTTGGGGTGATAAATGAAACTTCGGATACAGAGGAGAAAAACTCTAGTATACATTAAGAACAAGCTTACAGAAGAATGTACACAAAACTAAAAACTTAAAAGTCTAAAATTAATTATACAATATAAGTAAATTCCGATATGTAAACAATATGAGTTTTGTTACTGCCAGTCTCACCTTCGTTCTTTAGAAATATGAGACTATTTAAGAAGATGGCGGTCTGTTTCATAATATTATTATAAATCACGTTGAAAAGAATTTAAGAGTATGTTAATATGCAAATAGTTTTACATAGTCATATCTAGATTTGCATAATTGTTGAAATTTCATTTAATGTCGAGTATTCTTTTTTAATGTTCATAACTATGATATAAATTTGTTGATTTTAACGCATTTGAACATGTTATATATATCAGAAAGGCACTTAATAAATTTGGTGTTATGATAAATTTTGCTTTTGTTTTCGACCGTTTTTTACCAGTTATAAGAAAAATATGTGTTTGTAAAACTTTGGGAGCGATTTTTGTTCCACTCACACAAAGAAAGTATGTAAATTGTCGTCACGTAGTAATAAGCTATAACTGATATACAAGTATAACATTCAAATAAAATCCTAAAGACATTGGTAATCATTCCCTGCGGTCTGGAGACCGCAGGGTATTGGTACGTGTTTAACTTTTGAGGCATGGAGGGGCACGTGACCTGTTTTCGGTACATGGAGGAGCATGTGATCTGTAAACCGTACATGATTGGTTAATTGACCTTTTCGAAATCCTAGCTAAATACTGTTTGCCGGTACGTTACGGATTTACCTGTAGGGAATTAGTCCGAATTACCCCTAATTAAAAACAAAAACTATTACGTGATTTTTTCTAATTTTCTATAATTATTTTACCGTTTAAGGTGGAAAAACTTGAATGATGTGTTTGAAAATTATCAATGTTTCTTTAATATATATCTCAAATTTTACAAACAATAAATTGTTTATACTGAAAATCTACAAAGTTAAAATATTCGTAGTGGCATCTGCCATAATAAATAGAGATATTTTCTGCGTAAACTTGTGTGTTTACTTCATTTATTTTTTGCTCGGAATTATTCATAAAATGGTAGGCCTATTTAATCATTTTTTTAAAAAGAAATAATTGTTTTATGTTCAAACTTCTCCGGTCTTCAACGGTCATCAGTTTCCAAAGACCTAGCTTCTTCTATATTGATCGTTTATTCAATTGTCAACTATATTCTTGATACAAACGTTTATAGTTAAATGAAATATCTTTATATCATTAAAATGTTCACCGCAGGAAACCATTTTACTTGTATCAACTGTGACAGTTTCGTTATTTTCTCATCATCAATAAATATCAATAAATCATGTGAAATAACCCGCGGCTAAACGTATCCAAAATTCATTTAAGCTTTCTGTTTTAAATAAGTCATTATAAAAGTGCAGTATGAAAACCAATAGTTTCAATGTAATTGGAGGTTGAGGAAAAAACAGCATTTCTCAAATTGTCCGGTAGCATGTAATGCACATGAACACTAATGTGTTCCAAATTAAGATTAAGTTCGGGACGTATTTGAATTTGGAATCAGGATGAACATATGACTTTGATTTCTTTATTTTACAAACAATTTTTACTGTTTTCTTTATTTGAATAAGCCAAATTTCACTTTCTTATATACTTTGTAATTCTGATTTGCCTTAAAAGATGACCAGAAGGTGTCAATATTATGAAATAATGCACGGAGGGAAACATATAAAAAGGTCTTCCTCAGTAAAGCAGGAAAGTCGCCACAAAGCCTTTTAAAGTGTTGATGTGACGTAAAAATAGGCTATATTTGATCAAATTTGACCAGAAATTTTGTTTTGTTGTTGTTTTTTGCACAAATCGGATTATTGTATATCTTAGTCACAGAAGTTAAAAATAGAACTGACAATGCGTAATGATTTCAAATATTCCCAGAAATAAATAAAAAGATCTTGAACTTTTATATGTGTGGCTTTTTCAGATGGGACTAAACCAACATTGTTAATCAGTAATCACCTTCCGCGTAGCGGAAAGGGGGATTATAGGAATGGACTCCGTCTGTCAGTCCGTCAGTCCATAACATTTTCGTGTCCGCTCCATAACTTTTTAACCCCTGAAATTTTTTTGAAATATCTTGGTACAAGTGATCACCATGAGACAATATGCAGAGCGCAATAATTGGGTTGCTACCCCCAAGGTCAAGGTCACACTTTAAGGTCAAAAACCAAATGCCCAGATCTTAGATTTTGGGTTAAAAGCATTGTCAAAAAAACCTTAATTTATTTTTCAAATCTTAATTGACAATCTGGTCAAAGTTGACCTAACCCCAGGAGTTATTTTTAAATTTTTGTTAAAAAAGAAAATTTCTTTGAAAATTTATTCTCCAAAAAAAAAGTTTTTATATTTCCCAAATGGTTTAAGCATTCAAATTTTATACCAAAATCAAAAATTTTTGTCACGTATAAACATATAAAAATAAAAATACACAAAATTCAAACTTGGTAAAAATCCCTCATCCGTTTGATTATTTAAATTTCCTTTCCCAAGGGTTTAAAATTTATTTTTCATAGTTAAAATTTTATATTAAAAACCTTTATAAAATCACCCCCTTTTAAAGCCCCTTGTTTTTGAGATGTGAAAAATTTTTAGAAAACTTTTACCTGTTTCTTTTAAATCAGAAAGGGCCCGGGGCTGGGGTTTTACGCCAATTTCAACACTTCTTTGTTGATAGCTTGAAGGTTGGTTGAACTATCTGACTTTCATGGATAAATAACCAGAAGAGTAATGACCAATTTCTACTAAGCTACGGTACTAACTTTTTTGACAGACAAATGACCGTAAAACTCAATGTCCGAGATCAATTGTTGTCTGTGGAACAAGAGACGCCTGGACTTCACATCCGACACTCTCCGTAAAGTGCTAAGTTTGCAGGCATCAAATAATGATCATGAGTCTGGATTAAAAGAAGAACCGGTTGAACCAGGTGATGCTCCCCGACTAGGTTTTGGACACACGCCCGGCGACTATATGCTCCCCCATAATTTTTCGGGGAGCATAAAAATGGCCCTGCCTAGATGTCGATTTTTATATAAAAAAAACTCTTTAGGTCAGAAACCACAATGCAAGACCATTTGGTTGGAAGAATTGTCTTGTGTTCCTCTTTGTTATAAGGTGACCTAGAATTTAAGACCTCGTGACTTACTTTCTTGTTTTTGAAGCTGAAGAAATTTGTATAACAGACACAATATGATATGCCAGCTGACCTTAATTTGTTCTAGTGATCTTTTTGTATTTTGATTGTAAAATTTCAGATGCAGAATTATACACTGAATTGATCTTTCCAAATTAAACAATTTTGCGAAACTAAATATGTCTGTCCGCAAACTTGTACCTGGATCATAACTTTTTAATTTCTTGGTGTATTGTCTTCATACTTGGCTACAACAACCCTTGGGACAAGACCTTTCAGTAGACCACACTAACCTTGACCTTCATCCATAAATGACCTTGACCTTCAAGGTTAAAAGTCCAAATTTTGCTTGTTCATGCTGTTATTGGCTGTAACTTTGTTATTTTTGAATGGATTGTCTTCAAACTTGAACATAATAATCTTCAAGGATATCCCTTAAAAAATAACCAGGCAGACCTTGACCTTCACTCATAAATGACCTTGACTTTGAAGGCCAAATTATTGAAATTTTCATTTTTTGGCTATTATTGGCTGTAACTTTGTTATTTTTGAATGGATTGTCTTCAAACTTAAACATAATAATGTTCAAGGATAACCCTTAACAATCACCAGACAGATCTTGACCTTCACTCATTTATGACCTTGACTTTGAAGTTCAAATTATTGAAATTTTCATTGTTTTGGCTGTAACTTGCTGTAACTTTGCTATTATTGAAGGGATCAACTTCATATTATAACAGAACATACTTAAGGACAAGACGTTGTTGTTTATCAAACACTTGGGCTCTTTAATGACCTTGACCTTGAAGGTTAAATTACTGAATTTTCTCAGATTTGTGCATTAAATGACCATATATATATGTATTGGTGTGTGTGTGTGTGTGCGTGTTTGTGTGTGTGTGTGTGTGTGTGTGTGTGTATATATATATCATCATCATCAACAACAACAACACGTGTCACCACCACCTGTCACCACCATCACCACGCGACACCAACACATGACTCCACCTGACTCCACCATATATGACTCCACCATTGACACCATCACGTGACACCACCACGTGACTCCACCACGTGACTCCACCACGCGACTCCACCATGTGACACCACCACGTGACTCCACCACGTGACACCACCACGTGACTTCACCACGTGACACCACCACGAGTTCCATGAGTGAAGGGCTTCCAAAGTTGTTCAAAGACTTAAATAAGGCCTAGAGCATAAAATTTTGCATAAGGCATTGTCTGGTAGACTTTGACAAGATTTTCACATTATTCCTTGGGGGACAAATTAGCCTTGCGCTAGGGTTCATAGATTTTCCTGATATGTATGTAGTTAAAACTTAAAAAATATTCTCCTCTGAATTGACAAAGGTTAGATATTTGTCATGAAACATTGGGTAGTGAACCTCTACCAAGATTATTCACGTTATGTACAGCCCAAGGGTCAAAATTAGTCACACCCCTGGGGTCATATATTAAGGTTTTCCTTATATGTATATAGCAAAAACTTTTTAAAAAATCTTCTTATCTTAAGGCTTAGAGCTTAGATACTTGGTAAATAATATCATCAGTACGTCCTTTAACAAAGTTTTTCAAATGTTGCCCCTAGTGAAATAGCACCAGGGTGTCATAGGTTTTCCTTAAATGTATAAACATGTATAGAAAAAAACTTAAAAAATATTCTCCTCTGAATTGACAAAGACTAGAGGTAAGATATTTGGCATGAAACATTGTGTAGTAGACCTCTACCAAGATTGTTTTAATTTTAGCCCTGAGATAAAATTTGCCTTGTGCGAGGGTTGGGGGATGTTCTTGTAGTAAAAAATTTAAGAATGTACAAGGCTAGAGCTTAGTGCTTTGATGCCTAAATTTTGTCAAGAACAAATACTTTTATTTTGAATCAATTATTGCACTATGGCGTGCATTTTTTCATGTGAATGTGTTTTGCATGTAAACGAAAATGTTCACCTAACTTTAAGTCTTGCTGAATGATTCAATTCCACATTTTTATAGACTACAAACCTGCATGTTGGTCTTGTTTTTAAAGTAATAGATAAAAACACTGAAGACTTTATTTTACTATTTCAGTATTGTATACTGCAGATAATAAGCAGGTCTTTGCAAACTGATTTCTGTATTGCTCTTCAGTTTCGCAAACCATATAGTCTTGCCTGGAAAAACAAAGCACTAGTCTCTAAAAAACCCAACCCTTCTTTCTTTTCCTTTTAAAAAACTTGAGAAGAAAAACCCTTAGTTTTGTTGGGAATTGACTGTAAAAAGAAGAGGGGACTATTGAGGGCAGTAGTTTAAAAATCGAAAGGGTTTAAAGGGCCCGGGGTAGGGGGTAAGGGAAATGTATACCTCAGTGTTTGGGCAGCGTTTTTGGATTTTTTAAATTTTTTTGGGTTGAGACTTCTCATTTTGCGTGAGAATTTTTAAAAAGGGGAAAATTAGCGATGATAAAGGGATTCCCCGAAAACGGTGCTTTGGGGGGTTGTTTAATCTATTAAAGGGGACCCCGGGGGTAAAGCGGCGGCGCTTTTAGGGAATTATAAAAGGGTTTTTTGGGGGCCTTTTGGGAAGGGGGCGGGTTTTTTATTAGCAAGTAATGTCATTTAGTGTTAATAAGTTTTATTTTGATTCGTATAAATCAAGTAAACAATTTTGTTGTTTTTAAAGTTATTTGTATTTAGATCTAATAACTTTATGTAAAAAGCAAAGGGGTACGGCTCATTGAATGTTCACAAAATATGTATTTGATGGAAGAAAACATTTATCCTAAGTCAGAAATGAATGAATGGCATTACACTATATACTAATATATAGACTAATATAGACTATAGTCTATATATATGTATATAGTGGTAATGGGAATGGACTTAGAATTCATTTCTGACTTAAGATAAATGTTTTCTACCATCAAATACATAATTATTTTGTGAATATTCAATGAGCCGTACCCCTGTGAATTGTGATATCATTATCGCCGTTCCTGGACAAGAAAGTACAACAAGTGTTGGCATTTCCAAAAATGCATGGAATCGCCGTTTATCCATGAATATAGAAATGATATTTCATTTTGATATTTCATTTCTTGCCAAATACCTTTACTGTGTGCGGTCAACACATATACGCAACAAAATACTTGATTTACTCACGGATTTATATTAAAAAGCAGATACTTGAAATTCATTATTACGGTAACATCATAAGTTCAATTTCAAAATAAAAAAGAAGCCTATAAAAGTTATTCACAGATGATCAGAGATGCAATATTAAAGATTTATTGGGTTATTGACGCACCATTGTTTTACGGATTATTTTAAGGGCTGTACAATTCGCTCAACACCACCGTGTATATCCAGTAACGCTGGAATGTGAAAACGATTCGTGCAATAAGTAACGCAGAATTATGCAATAAATGGTGGATACCTGACAGGATTTCCAACGCAGTAAGAAAAGTGGCCAATATATTTTTATTTTACCAAACTGAAAAAAATCAATAGCCGCATACGGCTGCGAGGACATAACTCTACATCCCTCATCAAGATTATTTTCACGAAATTGTTTACTTTTCAAAATGATGGCTTGACCACCGTTTTGAGCGAGATTTTGGCTTTTTGTCTGCTCTTATAAGTACAACAATGCATATTATTCCGTATAATTTAGATTTTCAGTACGCAAGTGACATAAACTTAACTTCTTGTGATAAAGAAAATTGAAAATAAAATTCAAGCCGTTTTTTATGAGGTAACGCCGATGTACGTGCATTGTGCTTTGCGGTCGGAATATGTGATTTTTTTCTTATATGGTTCAGAATTATTAGACAGGTTTAACGCCTTTTATCGGCGAATGTAATCAAGTTATTTGCAACCTATAGTCAATGTATTTTCTTCGTAAATTATTAAGAAATATATGATAATTAGATCTTGACTTTGATTGCATATTGTAACTTAGTACAATTTGACAATTGTTCCCTGAAATAAAATTATTATTTGTGAACATGCTCACTCACCAGCCCACGTCTGATCTTGTTAGAAAATAATGAAAATATATTATAATAATAATAAAAATAAGATTCAAATTATTTGAATATAAAAATATTAGAAAACAATCAAGAGAGGAAGTGTCTGTATATCTTATGCCTGAAATAATGCACCAGTAAAGCTTGAAGGTCTCCTTATGTTTATTGTGTTGCGTGATGTGAAACCCAACCAAAACAAATATTTGGCTGTAGCAATTTGCCTGGTGAACTTCTGTGAAAATGGATTATTTATGTAATTTATTTTTCTTTTATATAAGGAAGTAACTTGTATTCAAAAGATATTTTACTTAGAAACTTATTAATGCTCAAAGCTTGTAAAAGCATAACCTTAATTATTGTTGTTCTCTGCTAAAGTTAAATAAATTATAGCCCTTGGGGGTTAAAGATTTAAACCTACTCTTAGGGTTTCTTAATTATATGTTTAACTTGTATGGGAAAATCCATATGATTCTACCATAAGAGTTTATGCTAGGAATTACTATAGACGTTTACAAAAAACTAAACAGGACTATGACCCTAAAAAAAGGTCACCAGTACAGAGCCCAGGTCACAGTCCAAACAGAGTGGACCATTTCTCACTCAGGTAGTTTTGTACAAATACATTAAATATCTAATCTCTCAGCCTTTTTGAATGAACTGTTCCAAGTTTCACAGCTGAGCAAATCCATTTTATAAATTTACCAGGTAAAAGGTCACTTAGACTATAGATAGGTTTGAATAATTTTGGTTTCTAACTCAAATGTACATGTAATGGAGAGCTACAAGAGATGTGTTTGTGGACGATTTCATCTATCCATGCCACGAAGGTCTGTCTAAAAGTGGACTTCTTCAATAAAGAGTGAGAACAAATTTAACAAAGCCCATTTTCATAACTAGCATCTCAATTGATATTGAGAAATCGCTTTTGAGTAAGAATTTTTTCATGCATTGCTTCATACTCACGTACTCAACAAATACTTATATTACATGTTCGAAGCTTATAGCTCTGTTGTTTCAGGGACTGATTCGAGACTATGTCTTTTTTTCTACGCAATCAAACTAAAATAAATTCTGTATAAAATGAATTTAAGTTTCCCCCACAAAAATATATTTGAAAAGTGCTGATACTCGCCGATTAATGGCGTTAAACCTGTGTGGCGTTAAACCTGTGTAACATATGAAAATCAAAGTGCTGCAGCACTGAATGCGACGGACATGCAACCGGAGAGACATTAAGGCTTTTTTTTTTTTTTAAAAAAAACACAAAAGATATAACAGAGAAAATTTGTTCCAGACAAGTTCGAGATTTGTAGAGCAATATATTTTATGTGTCCCAATCTGATATAATTCATATTGTCTACTTTCAAGCAGAACAAGTCCAAATTTTTAAATACAGAATGAAATTTATGCCTAAAAACTCTGGTCAAACTTGTAAATCAGTGTCCTTATCGATTTATTCCAAGAAATGATATGTAAATAGAAAAAAAAACTGTCAACGAAATATTTCTAAAATAAAACCATGCAATTAAACTTCAATCATAATACATAACACAGGTGCTAGTGGCATTGATTTTGACCTAAAATGTGTTTGACCTTGTTATTTATACAATAAAATATCAATATATTAAAAAAAATTAATTTTTTCTATTTTTTCACTGTTATATTATTATAGACTACATGTATAAATAATATAACAGTGAATTTTTTTTTTTTTTTTTTTTTTTTTTTTTTTTTTTTAATATATTGATATTTTATTGTATAAATAACAAGGTCAAACACATTTTAGGTCAAATCAATGCCACTAGCACCTGTGATACATAATACATGTGAGAATGTTAATTAGAATTGCTTCGTGTTATATCAAAGTGGGCATGTAGACAATAAAATATAAGTCATTTGTATTTTTATTTCTGTTGGATATGTCTCATTAAAGATATTTTTGGTTAAAATCATCAGCAATTAATCGTGACCTAGAAAACTATGTAAACAAAACACAAGAATCGGAAGTAGGACTCTAATTGTGATAAATGATAGTGTGACGTTGACCTTTGAGGTAGGGACGTGGTTCTTGGACGCGACACATGGTCTTGATGTGGTAGACATTTGTGCCAAGTTATTTCAAAACCCTCAATGTATGACAAAGTTACAGTCTAGACACGAATGAAGTGGGGACGCACAGACGGACAGACAGACAGTCATACAGATGGTGCGATTTTAATATTCCGCCCTTCTGGGGCATAAAAATCAACTTGTTTAGTTTTTTTGTGATATATCTAAAGCATTTGACAGGGTCTGGATTTCAGGTTTATTATTCAAGTTAAAACAATATGGAATTATAGGGAAATTTAATAAATGGATTGAAAATTATATAAGTAATAGAATGCAAAGAGTTTTTGTAGGGTCTTTATTTTCAGAAACTAAATATATAAATACTGGTGTTCCTCAAGGCTCTGTTCTTGGTCCACTTTTATTTCTTATATATGTCAACGATATAGCTGAGACTTTAGAAAGTACTGCAACACTTTTTGCAGATGATAGCTCTCTTGCAATTACATCAACTAATATAAAATACAAGATGATTGTGTTAAACTCTGTTTACAAAAAATTTCTTCATGGTCCCAACAATGGCTGGTTAATTTTAATCCTTTAAAAACTGATGTTGTTACTTTCTCTTTGGCAGGCTGTGAGCAACAGCAATAAAAACTTATTTTCAACAATACTACATTAACACCAGTTCAAGATCACAAACATCTTGGAGTCATATTAAGTAAGGACAGAACTTAGCATCAGCATATACTAGTAACTAGCATTACTTCCTCTGCTTCAAAAGTCCTAGCGTAGGGTCGATGAGAATGCTAAAATTTAAATTAAATCACTTAATCAAATTTACATTTCTTATCTTAGACCAATTAAAGAATATGCCTCAGTTTTATGGGATAGCTGTACTAATGCAGAGAAAGAAACCCTTGAAACAAGAACTGGTTAAACTGGGTGATGCTCCCCGAATAGGTTTTGGACACAGGAAAGGATACCTCTTGTAGTGTCAGAGTTATGCCACAGGCAAAGTTCAAAGTGTAAACATGAACAAAAGGCAATAACTGCAAAATTAAGCAAGGCAGAAAGTTGTTTTGCCCTGCACTTCTATTTAATGGGATCAATCTTCCTACAAAGTTTTCATGTTGATACCTCTTATGGTTTCAGAGATATGTCCCAGACAAAGTTCAAAGTGAAGAAAATGAACAAAGGGCAATAACTCCAAAATTAGCCAAGGCAGAGTTATGGTTCTTTTGCACTGCACTTCTAGCCAATGAGATCTATCAACCCATAAAGTTTCATGTTGATATCTCTTTTAGTTATGAGTTTATGTCAAATTGTAAAAATGAACAAAGGGCACTGCACTTCTATTTAATGGGATCAATCTTCATACAAAGTTTCATACCTTTTACAAAGAGATACCTCTTACGGTTTCAGAGATATGTGCCAGACAAAGTTCAAAGTGAAAAAAAAATAACTCCAAAATTAGGCAAGGCAGAGTTATGGTTCTTTTGCAGTGCACTTCTACCTAATGAGATCTATCTACCTATAAAGTTTCATGTTGATATCTCTTATAGTTTTAGAGTTTAGTCCCGGGAAAAAGGTCAAAGTGTAAAAATCAACAAAGGGCAAAAACTCCAAAATTAGGCAAAACAGTGTTATGTTTTTTTTGCACTGCACCTTTACCCAATGAGATCTATCGACAAAATTCCATGTTGATATCTCTTATTGTTTTAGGGTTATGGCCCGGACAAAGTTAAAAGTGTAAAATGGACAAAGGGCAGTAACTCCAAAATCAGGCAAAGCAGGGTAATGGTCCTTTTGCACTGCACATCTACACAATGAGATCTATCTACCAAGAAAGTTTTATGTTGATAACTCTTGTTGTTTCAGAGTTATGTCCTGGACAAGAACAGGAGGCGGAAGGACAGTGACAATGCGGCGACTATATTAGTTGCTCCAGTCGCAACTTTTCGGCCATTTCCATCAGTCTTTGGAGAAGGACCTCGAACACAGTAGTATGAGTACACAAAACTGATACAGTATTCCGGTCAAACCTACGCTAAGAAACTAAACATGTAAACAAATAATAATTTAATGCTAGGAGTTGCTGACTAGTTTTTTTCCCCAATGTATCAAGTAAAAGTCAACGCAAAATAAGTAAATTCATCAATATGAATGTAAACAGTACATTTTTGTGCCCCCAATTGGGGGGGGGGGGATTTAGATTTACCCTTGTCCGTCCGTCCGTCTGTCCGCACTACGGAAAAGGGATAGGGGCAATCTAACTATAAACAGAACAAAAGAGAACGGTAGAATTCATTCCGTAACAATAGCCATGGCCCTCTATTAACCTTTTTACCTCATATAGACGTGTTTTGACAGCTTTTGGCCACCCGTCCCCCCCCCCCACATTTTTTTAGAGGCCTCAAACAATGTAAAAATGCCTATTTAGGCCCCAACACTGTTTCCCCCCCCCCCCCCATCAAAATGGTACATCAGGGGGTTGCCAGAAGGGGGTTGTGCCATCTTCTGTTTTTGGGGTTTGAAGGGGGGCGGTAGTCCCCCTCATTGCCAAGAAAATTTTGGACATGTGACATGCTAAAAATGGCATGCATATGATTGTATGTGATTGTATTGGTGTGTATATGATTGAATTGACATGTACAGGATGTGTCCATGATTGTATTGATGTGTATATATGATTGAATTGATAGGTCTGTGATTGTATTGATGTGTATATTATTGAATTGGCACTTCAATGTTCCCATTTTTGGCATGTTTCTATAACAGAATTACCAACAGTATGAGTCAAGGGGGGCATAAGTGTCAGTCGACATTTCTTGTTTTATATTGTAATATTTTGAATTTGTATAAAATTTGTTTTGTTTTGTCTCATTTTGTATTGTATTATATGAAATTTAAGTAACATTTATTTTATTGATTTTAAGTCAATAAAAAATGTTTATTCTTAATGATGTGTTCTAAAAAGAGGAATAGACTTTGCCAAATTAGTGCAAAACATATTCAAATAAAAACAACAATATAAAACAATAGTATGTCAATACAAAAGAATGGTATATATAGTCTTATAGACTTTGGGTGTGTTAACTTTATTCTAACATTTATTTCAGTTTCTTCAACAGTTAAGATTAGGTAAAAAAGTACTTTACAATAACAAAAATTAACGAAGAAGCAAAATGGTATAGTCATTTCTATATTAACATGTCTGGGGAAGTATGCTCAACTGCTTAGATGATGTAGGTATTGTTAGTGTATTTCACTAATATGTCAATGAAGTCTGCTTTCTTGCTAACAAGATTTTCCATGAAAAGCCATTATTGTAAGGCTGAAGTCGAGGGCGTGCGTGCGTCAACTTTTGGTTTCTGCTAAATAATTTGAGTTTGTTGTGGCCTATTGACACCAAACAAACTTGATGTATGGGTGGCTTATATCAAGAGGTAGCTTAGGAATGCTACCCAGGTATCTGTGATCAAGGTCAAGGTCACTGTTGCTAAAAATAGAAATTTAGTTTCGCACAATTTTGGCCTATTGATACCAAACTTGATGTATGGCTAGTTTATAACAAGAGGCAGATATCCAGGTGTCTGTGGTCAAGGTCAATGTCACTTTTTCTAAAATTATAAATTCAGTTTCTGCTCAGTTACTTCACTTTGCTTTGACCTATTGACACCAAACTTAGTATGTGGGTAGCCTGAATATCAAGACACTACTCTGGATTACTACCCAGGTGACTATGATTAAGGTCAAGGTCACTGTTTCTAAAAATAAAAATTCAGTTTCCACCTAAAAACTTGAGTTAGCTGTGACCTATTGACAGCAAATTTGGTGTGTGGGTAACTTATATCAATAGGCAACTCAGGATTGCTACCCAGATGTCTGTGATCAAGGTCAATTGTCATGCTATGAAAAATTAGCTATTTTCTTGTTATATTTTATATTGTGTATATTAAATAAGTGATGAAATATTTGTATTGAATTACATTTTAAATTTTATTTTGTATTTTCTGATTTCAAAATTAGGCATAAATTTATAAATGATAAAACTAAATTATACCCTTTTTCTTTGTTAAATCTCAAGTACATTTATGTGGTCAACTAGAATGTCTCAAACAGGTGACATGTTGTTACAGAGAAGCGAACATGCTAAAAACTTTTTACAACAGACAAAGAATTGCAATATGCTTGTTATATTAACATCTGTGATAAACTTTATTAGTCCCCTACCGGTTTAACCGGAGGGGACTTTAGGTTTACCCTCCGTCCGTCTGTCTGTCCGTCAGTCTGTCCGTCCGTCCGTCAGTCCGTCTGTCCACAAAACTGGATCCTGCGATAACACAAAAGTAATGAAAATATTTTTTATGAAACTTGATATATGGATAGATGGCAGCGTGGAGATTATGCACGTCTTTTTTTTTTCTTCCTATGTTGAAAATTCTGGTTGCTATGGCAACAAATAGTCTGAAAATATGGCAAATTTAACACATAAACTGGATCCAGTGATAACTCAAAAAGTACTGAAAATATTTTTATGAAACTTGAAATACTTTAAATATAAGTTTCTGGTCATCAACCACATCATATGTGACAAGGTTTACAACTCTAGCACAAAAATTATCAGTATTACCTCCCTTGAACTTAGAATTTTTATGAAAAAAAAATGTTGTCTTTTTTAAATAACTTCATTATTTCCTAATGTATCTACTTCTAACTTCTAATATATGTTTCTAATTATCACTCAACATTTTTGAGAAGATAAAATACTCTAGCAAGACTATTTCCAGAATTATGTCCCCCTTGAACTTAGATTTTTTTCGAGAAATTGGTATTTCAAACTCCAACTTCTTTATTCCTTATAGGATCGATTTACTTTAAAATCCCACATCATAATAATATGACAAGGTTGTATAAACATAATTTCCTTACCTTTCCAGACTTTATAGATCAGTATTACAATAAAACAATACAAACAAAATACATCAATAAAACATTTCTATTTTGCAGAATATGTAGGTGCTCATATCCTTAGTTCATATCAGGCAAATGGTTTGATAAAGGTATAAGAAGTTGACCATGTTGAAAATAAAAGTAAACATATTAATTATTCTGAAAATCACCAAGGATACAATTTAGAGTTGTTATTGGTGTAAGAACTGTAAAATTTGCACAGAATTTAAAATGACTACATTATAATATAGTTGTTGTAACTCTGTAGATAGATCACCATAAGCATCATGTTTGCCCATTTAACTAAAACAAAACAAAATGGATGCAAGTCGGTCATTGTTACAAAATTGACGTCTCAGTTTTGCAATCTAGCACTTTGATCAGGAAACAGGAATGATAGAGAAGAATAGTTTAAGAGGACAGAACAACATTCATATACTAACATACAAGATCATACACTCATCACTTATGAACCTTAAAATTTGACTTTCCTACACTATATTATGTCTGTTGGCATATATAAAAAAGTTAGGACAATGCCAAAATAAAGCAATATAATACTTAGTTATCTTATTAAATTATTTGAGCAATTATAAGCAACAATGTCTACCTGCCTTATAATAAATTAATGACAATGCATAGAATATTATATTATGACAAAAAGTATCTGTGAGTTTATAACAACAAACAAAATTTATTAAATGTGTATCCATAAATCATTTTTATTGTATTTTCTGATCGCAAATCAGTAAATACATAGCTAACATCCACGGTCTAACACAAATTTTCCTAACAGACCTAACAACGCAAAGTAGTTCTCACTCAGAACTGCTTAAAAACCAGCAATTTAAAATAAAGAATAATTTTTAATGTATGCATTTAACGAATTACAGTGCATTAAAAGTTTAGAGTAGTCAATAGAAATATGAGGTTACAATCACAAATTTCGCGGATGAATATCTTTTTACCCAATGAAAAATGTTCGGCTATTTCCGTAAAGCTTAATCAATGAAAATGCTATTTTTAGCCATGTCGATTACCGAATACTCCAGAGCATCGTACACATAAATCTGACTGTCGAGTAGTGGAATATATACATGTTGTACTGTTTTGGCGAAAAGATTTTCGCTAAATTATTTTCATCAGTGTTAAACAACAGGTTTATAGTGAAGAAAATACCTCGAAATTAGTAAGGATTACAAACACGGAATGGAAATTCTCAATTTAGAATTACAATGTATTTGTTATTATTCAAGCTACATATGTATTACTTCACCGTGGTGCAGAGGTAGTGCGCTCGTTTAGGGTGTGAGAGGCCCAAGGTTCAAATCCTAGTCGAGGCAACTTTTTTTTTTGAGTGTCTTTCTGCGACGGACGCGCCCTCAGGCGCGTTCAGAGCTAAGTCATCTACACATGGGATTTCGTCGGCTACAATCGCGCAAAGTGTCCTAAACCGATTAACAGCCCAAGAAATAGTACATGAATTTGATCCTTCAAAACTCCCATACTTTGTCGGAATATCTTAAAATCTTCCATATTTGGCCTTTTCAATTTCAAATTAAATTATCCAAGTTAAAATATGAACGTATATTATTGATAAAAACGTTGTAGTCCCGTAGTATTATTGCGCAATATGCAAATTACTGCCGAAACGATTTACCGCTGTCGAAAAAGTAGGACAGCAAATTATACTACAATAAAGGTGTAAGCTCCGAGTTCCAAGACATTATTAGTAGGAAATAAATATTTCTACTTTATACAAAACATTATTATTAACAAATCAAAAGTTTTTCGTGAATCTAGGATAACTCGCGCATTAATAAAAGAAGAACTATTTTCGTGACTCATACCGCGGGTTTAGCTGAATATTCAGCAGTTATTAATAAATTAGATACAGTACAATGGTTAGTATAAATATCTATTTTTGAAAATGCATGTAAGAAGAGAGTTTTTCAACACTTTACCACCATGTAGTCTTTCATGGTCAGGAAGTTATAATATCAGTTCTACTTCCGATTCTCGTGGTTTGTTTACATATTTTCTAGGTCACGTTATTCTAAAAATAGATTCTGCTTCACCTGGTCTGATTTTTGGACAGGCGATTACACATTATACATGTAATAAACCAGCGGATTACATGCAATACTTTAAGAAATTCTATACAATTGTAAGAAGCAAACAAGTTGAAAATGGAATTTAGTGTGAAATTGAAAAGGACAACTAAACACTGTAGTGCTTAAGTGACATTTAAATTAAAATAAAAACGATGTGCTCTGGCCTCAAAATCTTTACCTTGTAAATAAAAAAAATCTAAAAAATACACTATGAATTGCTGATGATTTGAACTAAAACTTTTTTAATGAGACATATCCAAGAGAAATAAAAATACAAATGACTTATATTTTATTGTCTATATGCCCACTATGATATAACACGAAGCAATTCTACATAGCATTCTCAAATGTATAATGTATTATGCTTGAAGTTTATTTGCATGGTTTTAGTTTAGAAATATTTCGTTGACAGTATTTTTTTTCTATTTACATATCATTTCTTGGAATAAATCGATAAGGATCGATAGTCATGCAAAATTCCATATGTATCAATCTCAAACTGTTATAGACGCAGTTGCTGCGTAAGATTAATTATAGTATATAAGAATAAACTTATATAGGAAAATACATACAGACAGTCAGTATGATTTAGATTGCAAAGATCAGAAAATACCACAGAGGTTGCAGCCCTTTGATTTTGCCATTTCTTAATAGCATATATATTTCAGTTACTTTACTTTCACTACATTTGTGTATGTTATAATAGTTCATTAAAATCATTTGTGTACAAATATTTTTTTAATGTTTATGCTTTATCAAAATTCTTATATTTTGTTTGTCTTTTCGTAGTTTTTCCAGTTAACTTATGTTTGAAATTATCTGAACTGATTTTTGTATTTGTCTTTTAATTAATTATGCCTATAAATTAGCTAATTTTTCATAGCATGACACAATACCAATGTTGCTAAAAATTCAGTCTCTACATAATAAATTGAGTTTGCTTAGACCTTTTGACACCAAATTTAGTGTGTGGGAAGCTTATATCAAGACGCAACTTGGGATTACTAACCAAGTGTCTGTGAACAAGGTCAAGGTTACTGTTGCTTAAAAAAAAATAGTTTTCACATAGTAACTTGTGTTTGCTTTGACCTATTGAAACCAAACACGCTGTGTGGGTAGCTTATATTAAGATGCAGGTTAGGATTGCTACTAAGATATCTAGGATTCAGGTCAAGGCCACTTGCTAACAATAGAATTTTCAGCTTCTACTCAATAACTTCAGTACACTTTGACCTATTGATAGTTAACTTGGCATGTGTGTAGCTTGCAAGAAAATACACCCGGGCATTGCTACTCAGATTATTTTCTGGTATATTTTTTATTTTGAACTTTCAGTGTTGGTACAAATAACAGCATCATTTATTCTTCACTGCCATATTTTATTCCTAATTCCTGTCACATCAATACTTGCTCGTTGAAAACCTGATTTTTGTCGCATTGCTGCGATTTTTTGTTTTAATGTAAAAATTTAATGATAAAAAGTAAGTTTGATTTCAGAAGTCGAATCTGTCAAGCAAGAAAAATGCTGGTGTTTCACAGAGAGCAAAAAAAGATTATGAGGAGAAAGAAGAAGAGGAAAATGTCTTTGAAAGATCAAGGTTTCATTTAACTTTTAATGAAAATTAATTGTTTAATCCTTTCATCATTATTTTCTAAAGAAATTACGAAAACCAATATTCTTCATTATGCACTTTTTTCTATAGTAAGTGCGTATATAAACTTACAGTTACAAACTTTCATTTATAACTGTAAAATGAAGAACTCCCAATTTCAAATTCATGAAGGTGCACAGCCAATGATGTCATTTAAAGGCACGCGACTTGTTTACATAAGGGGCAGTGAAACGTAGATAATCCTGTCTTGATATGCAAGAAAAGTCTGTCAGTACATGAAAAAGGTTACACTGACAAATCTATGCTATTAGACTGACATATCTATGCTGCTAGACTGACATATATATCTATGCTGTTAGACTGACATATCTATGCTGCTAGACTGACATTACTATATCTGTGCTGTTAGACTGACATAACTTTGCTGTTAGACTGACATATATATCTATGCTGTTAGACTGACATATCTATCTATGCTGTTAGACTGACATATATATCTATGCCGTTACACTGACAAATATATATATGCTGTTAGACTGACATATCTATTCTGTTAGACTGACATATATATCTATGCCGTTAGACTGACATATATATCTATGCTGTTAGACTGACATATATATCTATGCTGCTAGACTGACATATCTATGCTGTTAGACTGACATATCTATGATGTTAGACTGATAGATTTATCTATGCTGCTAGACTGACATATCTATGCTGCTAGACTGACATATCTATGATGTTAGATTGACATATATATCTATGCTGCTAGACTGACATATCTATGCTGTTAGACTGACATATATATCTATGCTGCTAGACTGACATATATATCTATGCTGTTAGACTGACATATTTATCTATGCTGTTAGACTGACATATAATATCTATGCTGTTAGACTGACATATTCTATCTGTTGACTGACATGATGTTTAACTGATATCTATGCTGTTAGACTGACATATCTATGCTGTTAGATTTGACTGACATATATATCTATGCTGTTAGACTGACATTATATAAATTCTATTAGCTGTATGAATGTAGACTGACATAATATATCTATGCTGTTAGACTGACATATCTATGCTGTTAGAGTGACATATATATCTATGCTGTTAGACTGACTTACATAACTTTGCTGTTAGACTGACATATATATATATGCTGTTAGACTGAAATATATAACTATGCTGTTAGATTGACATATATATTTATGCTGTTTGACTGACATATATAACTATGCTGTTAGACTGACATATATATCTATGCTGTTAGACTGACATATATATCTATGCTGCTAGACTGACATATATATATCTATGCTGCTAGACTGACATATCTATGCTGTAAGACTGACATATATATCTATGCTGTTAGACTGACATAAATATCTATGCTAATAGACTGACATATTTATCTATGCTGTTAGACTGACATATCTATCTGTGCTGTTAGACTGACATAAATATCTATGGTGTTAGACTGACATATCTATGGTGTTAGACTGACATATCTATGCTGTTAGACTGACATAAATATCTATGCTGTTAGACTGACATATCTATTCTGTTAGACTGACATATATATCTTGCCGTTAGACTGACATATATATCTATGCTGCTAGACTGACATATATATCTATGCTGTTAGACTGACATAAATATCTATGGTGTTAGACTGACATATATATCTATGCTAATAGACTGACATATCTATGCTGCTAGACTGACATATATATCTATGCTGCTAGACTGACATATATATCTATGCTGCTAGACTGACATATCTATGCTGTAAGACTTGACATATATATCTATGCTGTTAGACTGACATAAATATCTATGCTAATAATGACTGACATATTTATCTATGCTGTTAGACTGACAAAAAATCTATCTTGCTGTTAGACTGAAAATAAATTTTAATGGGGGTTGGGAACTGACAATCTAGGGTGTTTAGATGACTTCTTCCCTTTAAAACTGAATAAAAAATCTATGCTGTTAGTTTGACATAATTTGGGGTTTAGACTCCCAATATTAAAATTCTTTTTTGTTAGCCCTGAAAAAATATAACAAATGCGGGTTTAGTTGACGTATCTGGTTGTTAAAACAGTCAAACAAGGATAGAAAATCCCAGACTGCCCAAATTTTATTTTTTGTATAAAATTTGTGAACTACTACTCCGAAATACCACTAAAGAAATTTTAAAGGGAAACTTTACGGGATTGTTTTTGGGGGTTTAAAAAATTTTTATTATTTTAAATTTTGGGTTTTTGGGAGTGATATATGTGGTTTATATTACCGGGGTTTAAGATTTTTATATCCCCCGAGCCTTTAAAGGCGAGGGGAAATTTTTATTTTTGGCAGGTAATATATCCACATATATCATTTCCCAAAAACCCAAAAATAAAAATTTTTTATTACCTTCCCCCGCCGAAATTTTAGACGATTTTTTTAAAAATTTATTGGGTGTTTTTAAATTTAAAAAGTCGAAATAAATTCCCTTTAGGGTTTTCCTCTTTGTCACAACATGACGTCACTTAAAAAACATTGACGGGATTTTTCCGGTACCTAAAAGAAAGTAAACAAGAAGGAAAAAAGGGGTAGTCTATTTTAAAGATTTTTTGCAAATTAATAAACAAGCTTTTACAAGGGGCAAAATTTTTTTTCGATACGATTTGGGAATAAAGTAAAAATTTATTTCTTACCTTGGTTAAAAAAAATTTTTTTTTCCAAAAATTTGGAAAAAAAAGTTTTAAAACGGAAAAAAATTTTCACCGCGTAAAATCGAACCGTTAAAGCGCATCACCTCAAACCCCTTTTTGTTTACAAAGTTTGGGGGAACCCCAAAGGGGAAAATTTTGTTTGTATATTACCCCCTCTGGGTTGTTTTTTAACAAATTTTTTTCGGGGGGGTTTAATTTTCCAATCAAAAAAGGCGGAAAAAAACTGGAAAGGGGAATTTAAAAATTTTGTTTTTTTCACTTAAAAAACATATAAAGCCCAGAAAAAAAAAAAATTTCTGTTTTGCCCCGAAAATGTTTAAAAATTTGAAAATTTTTTTGAAAAAAATAGGGGATGGTGAGTAAAGAAAAAAAGGGATAAAGGTTTTTTTCCCAAAGATTTTAATGAATTAGAAAAATTTTAGTAATTATATTTTTCATTTTTTTATGCTCCTCGAAAGGGTTTGGGATTTTTGTTCCACTTTGGGCCGTCCCCCGTTTTTCTTATTCGGGACTTTTCTTTAAAAACAAGAGGATCAAACATGAAACTTTGTAGGTAGATAGATCTCATTGGGTAAAAGTGCAGTGCAAAAGAACCATAACATTGCCTTGCCTTATTTTGGAGTTATTGCCCTTTGTTCATTTTTACACTTTGAACTTTGTCCGGGACATAACTCTGAAACCATAAGAGACAGACATCAACATGAATCTTTGAAAGTAGATAGATTTCATCAGGTAGATGTACAGTGCACAAGAACTGTAACTGTGCCTCCGCAGCATTGCGATGCGGAGGCATATAGTGATTCACCTGTGTGTGTGTGTGCGTGCGTGCGTGTGTGCGTGCGTGCGTGCATGCATGCGTGTGTGTGTGTGTTCTATAAACCCAAAAAATCTTCTTGTGAAAAACCACTAGTCCAATTTCAACCAAACTTGGCAGGATTGATCTTCCAAAGTTGTTCAAAGAATTTCATTCCATGCAGAAATCTGGTTGCCATGGCAACCAAAAGGAATTATAAGAATAAATTTTAAAAAATCTTCTTGTAAAGACCTAAAAGGCCTAGAGCTTAGATATTTTGCATAAGGCATTGTCTGGTAGACCTCTACCAATATTGTTCAAATTATAGCCCTGGGGTCAAAATCAGCCCGACCCCGGGGGTCATTGATTTTCACTATATGTACATATAGTAAAAACTTAAAATACCTTCTTGTCTGAAGGTACAAGGCTTAGAGGTTTGATATTTGATAAGTGATATCATCTATAGGTACTCTACCAAAGTTGATCAAATTTTGCCTCTAGTGACAAAATCAGCCCCGCACCGGGGGTCATAGGTTTTCCTTATATGTATATAGTAAAAACTTTAAAAAAATTTCTTTTCGCAATTGACAAATGCTAGAGGTTAGATGTTTTGCATGAAACATTGTGTAGTGAACCTCTAGCAAGATTGTACAAAATACAGCCCTGGGGTCTAAATTGGCCCCACCCCGGGGGTCATTGATTTTCACTATGTACATATAGTAAAAAATTAAAAAATCTTTTTGCCTGAAGGTACAATACTTAGAGCTTTGATATTTTGTATATAATATCATCTATGGGTCCTCTACCAAAGTTGTTTAAATTATGCCCCTAGTGTTAAAATTGCCCTGCCCCAGAGGCGATAGTTTTCCTTATATGTATAAAGTAAAAAGTTGAAAAATCTTCTTCTCTGAATTGACAAAGGCAAGAGGTTAGATATTTGGCATGAGACTTTGTGTAGTGAACCTCTACCAAGATTGTTCAAATTATAGCCCTGGGGTCAAAATTAGCCCCTCCTCGGGGGTCATTGATTTTCACTATGTACATAAAGTAAAAAATTTAAAAAAAAAGGGTATGTTTATTGTCTAAAGGTACAAGGCTTAGAGCTTTGATGTTTGCTTTAATTTGTAATATCATCCATAGGTCCTCTACCAAAGTTGTTCAAATTTTGCCCCTGGTGTCAAAATTGGCCCTGCCCGGGGGCATTGATTTTCAATATGTACACATAGTAAAAACAAAAACTAAAACAAATGTTTTCTGAATTGGAGAAAGCTACAGCTTAGATATTTGACATGAAATGTTGTTAAGTGATCCTGTATCAGATTGTTTGAATTAAACCCTTAGGTCAAAATTTTGCCTTTCCCAAGGGGACAGTGACCTACTTTCTTGTCTTTTGATGTACAGCCATAAAATTTGGACTATTTGCACATTTTTATTTGTAAAATTGAACTTTGATATCAGGTGACCTAGATTTTGATGATGTGACTTACTTTTTTGTCCTTTGATGTGAAATGAAATTTGAACCATGTGCACAGATTAAGATGTAAAGTGAACTTTGATATCAGCTGGCCTAGATTTTGACAAAGTGTCTTACTGTGTTGTCCTTTGATGTACAGTCATGGAATTTTGGCCATGTGAAAAATGACCTTCACCACCAAATTCACCAGACTCAACTGCATTGAAAGATTCTTCTGATCTTTTATTTGAATAACAATAGATTTAACCACTAGTCTTATAATAACAATTAGATAGGTTAGTGATCAATGCATTATTATGGAAAGCCATGGCTGTCTGATATTGTTCTTTTTCAATTAGTTTAACCATGTGGATAATATATAAGTTCACTTCGATAATATATGTATTGAAAACACATTCTTATTAAACCGGAAACCATTATATAAATCCAAAGTACAATATATGAAACCATGTAGCTTTATAATAATATATAAGTTGATTTTATCAATATATGATTTCAGTTCTTCAATATATGATACCAAAGTAGCAATATATGGAACCAGATGTCCTTATATGAAACCGATTTATCAATATATTGATTCATTTTATATAATGAATATATTAACCGAATTATCAATATATAAATCGTTTTTACAATATATGAAACCATTTTATATCAATGTTATGGCTGAAGTTCCCATATATATGTTGGATTTTTACATTATATGACACCAATTCCTCAATATATTGTCATAGGTTGCTAGTATATTAATCCACTTTTCCAATATATGGAAACCAAATGAGCAATGTTTGGAACCAAAATGTCATTATATTGACGGGACTTTCTTAAAAAGACTGTATTCTATCCTTGCACCGGTTATAACAGTTTTTGCGTTAATTGTCCTTGTAGGAACTGTCAAAAAGACCAGCTTGCTTCACTGGATGGCCATACTGCAATTTTCTAAATAAGGAATATATTGAATTTAACGTCACAGTCACTTTGACCTTAAAAAATGGGCTGGAGCAGGCAAAACTTATCGTTATATATGTAGTAAAAGTTTCAAAATCATAATTTAAGCTTCTGAGTCATACTGACCATTAACAAAAAATATTTGAAAAATAAGTTCATCTCGACCTTTACCTCTGATAAAAAATGAGCATGGCCCAATAGGACACATCAAGGTCAATCCTCACCCCTCCACAAAAAAAAAAAAAAAAAAAAAAGTCAAATAATAATTGATTTCATGAAAAAGTATGCATTGTAATAACAGAACCCAGTGCCTCAGCTTTTGACTTGGTAAACTTGAAAATTTTTACGCTTTTAAAAGGAAAGCAAAAAGGAAATAATTTTAAGCCTTTTTTCTAGGAAACAAGTAATTGGGTTTTAAAAAAGAGTAAGGTTATAAGGTTGTTTTTTGAGGGGGAAAAAGGCAATAATGTGAAAAAAAATTTTTGATTTGTCCCTTTTGAAAATTTTTTATAAAGTGCGATTTTTTTTGGATAAAAAAAAAGGCTTTTTTTGGGAAAATTTTTTGTTTTTGGGGTTTTTGTTTTTGGGCCATATTGGAAAAAAATTCAAAAAACATATAAATTGCTACCTCCGTTTCATTCACTGACGGTAGGTTTTATAATTTAATATGGATAAAAATAATGGATTCCCGGTTAAAAAAAGAAGGGGTTTTTTAATATATATAGTCGAAGTTTAACTATAATTATCCAAATGGTTACATAAATTTTAAAAAAAACAATTCAGACAGCCTGGTTTCCATACATTATGGCAATCAAACAAAAAATTCTGTTGTTTTAATGTGGTGGCATAGCATTTTTCACAAATGCAATCTTGTTTTATGTTGTTTTTTTTTTGTTTTTTTTTTTTTTTTTAAAAAGTTTTTGCCTTTTTTTGTAAAACCTATCTCTTTTTTAAAAAAAGTTTAAGAATAATATTTTAAAATTCATTAAATTAAAATCTTAATGTATTTTTGTGATGTAAAAAAAAATACAAATAAGGACAAACATTATTGTTTCTAAGTTGTTTTATATCCATATTACTGTATATAAATTTTGCAAGTACTCGGCCATTTTCATCAAAATATACCGTATTATTACTTATTTCTGCGGGCTTAATATTCGGCGATTTTTGTTAAAATAAGGGGTTTTAAATTTCTGCGTATCTTATTTCTGTGACTTCGTTATTCCCGCATTGATGCTTTTTATTTCTGCGTTATAATTAAGATATTTTTTACAAAATTAACGGACACAAACAGACAACATTTCAATATTTGTTTATGTAACATGTACGAGTACATTAATACTTTCGGTTAACATGCAGACGACTGATAATGTGTTTCGTCATGTTTCGATATACCCTATACACGGTAATAAACAAAAATCAACCACGTGCAATGAAAACAATTTTAATATTGTATGTGAATAAATTTGAAATGTGGATAATAATGGCAAAATCGCACGTAGACACAAGATAATTATTGTACAAATACAAAAGGGTATGTTTATTGCACCCGTCAAACTACAATAGTTATATTAAAAAAAAAACAAGCTAAGGGTGAGCGAAAATCATGCAAACATGATATTAATTTAAACAAAGAGAACATTTAGCCAAGTAATTTTTTTTTCTCTTTTTTTATCTAAATTAAATATTTTATTCACGATAGATACATCTCTTCAAAGCTGATAACGTAATTATACAATACCGGTAGTCATTCTGTCATCATCAGTTTCCTTTCATTATCTTAGTAACAGTTGCACAAATTTAACTCAAATTTGACATATGGATATGTCATGAAAAATACAGGTCAAGTTCGAATTTGGTCATGGTTTGATGATTTTTGGCAGAGTTATGCCCCTTTTACTTTGAAAATAATATTAAATTTTCAGTTTCCGTTCATTATCTCCCCAAGGGTACAACACATTCAACTCAAACTTGACATATGCATATGTCAAAGGAATGCCCAGGTCAAGTTCGAATTTGGTCATGGTTCAATGATTTTTGGCAGAGTTATGCCCCTTTCACTTTGAAAATAATATGAAATTTTCAGTTTCTGTTTCTTATCTCTCCAACAGTATTACACATTCAACTCAAATTTGATATATGGATATGTCAATGGCATGCGCAGGCCAAGTTGAATTTGGTTATGTTCAATGATTTTTGGCGAGAGTAGTATGCCCCTTTCTCTTTGAAAATAATATGAAATTTACAGTTTCTGTTCATTATCTCCCGGATCAGTGTTCATATTCAACTCAAATTTTGACATATGGATATGTCTAAGGATGTTGCAGGTCAGGTTGGAATTTGGTCATGGTCAATGATTTTTTGGCAGAGTTATGTCCCTTTCACTTTGAAAATAATATGAAATTTTCAGTTTCCGTTCATTTATCACTCTAGGGTATTACTTATTCAACTCAAATTTCATATGGGTATGTCAAAGAAATGCAGAGGTCAAGTTTTTGAGTTTTGTCATGGTTTTTGATGATTTTTTGGTAGAGTTATGCCCCTTTTACTTTTGAAAAATTCCAATTCATTATCTCCCAACAGTTGTACATATTCAACTCAAATGAAAGATATGAATATGTCATA